>NC_051159.1:11892510-11990055 GCF_013339745.2 Dermacentor silvarum
TAAAGATGCTAGATCCCGTTCACCATCTAGGTATCCGACTGGCCACAGGCGCTTTCAGAACAAGCCCTATTGAAAGCTTATATGTAGAATCGAATGAATGGTCACTCCATCTGCAGAGATCATACACCAGTTTCACATATTTCCTCAAAGTACACTCTAATCATGAACATCCGTGTTCTAAGACCGTTAACGATTTGACGTGTACTACACTTTTTCATAATCGACCCTCTGTGAGACGGCCTTTTTCACTGCGTGTGAGGGAGCTTAGCGTTGAAATGGATGTCCCACTCCTCGAACATTGCATAATGCCTCCAGCTAAACTGCCACCTCCTTGGGAGTGGCAGGTGATAGAATGCGATATATCTTTTGTAAAAGTTACAAAGTACGCAGCAGACCTCGAAATTGGAATGCATTTCCGTGAACTCCAATCTAAGTATTCGTGTGCTGAATTCTACACTGACGCATCAAAGTCGCACGCTGGCGTATCTTAGGCGGCAATTGGTCCCTCTTTCTCCGAATCGGACGTATTGAACCCTTATACAAGCATCTTTACTGCAGAAGCCTATGCGGTGCTGCCTGCGGGAAGTGTCGGGAAGTGTCGGGAAGCCGAAACAGAGAGAAGGAAACATTTTCCTCTTGCATACAGCTATTGTGTCCCGCTCCATCCGTCCATGTTTCTTGGTAAAGAACCACTTTTTACAACCAAAGCTGTCCTCGCATTCTTGAACGATGTTATCCTACATGTCATAAGCCCAATAAATTCGTAGCGCATCCTCTCGCCAGAGGATGCCGCTGTGACAGTAGTTCAGTATAGCACCTGCCTCCAGGCCCTTGTGGTTCAAGGGCTCTGTTTAGGCAGTAGTGCTTTTGCCAATTACAACATGTGAAATAACTTGAATATCTTCACTCTTTTTTCAATGCATTCTTCACTTTCATAGTAAACGTCATTGATCATTGTCATAACCTTATTACATGTAGATTTTACGCTCTTTACAGCGACTATTTTTAGGCCCCTTTACAGCCATGCTTCATCTAACGTTTTATCCACGCCTGATAATTCACTATTCATGTACCACTGACACGCCATTATCATCGCCTTGGCGCTCTTTGGCCACATCTGGCCCTTGCGCCAATAAACCCTACTAATCATCATCATCATCATCCCGTGTTCTTGATATCCCCCTTGCTGCAAGCCTAGAGGAAAAATGCAATAATAGTGAGAATAGCCTTATAAATAGTATCTGGACGAGATAGCATGATGCAGTCCTCCACAAGAATTTGACTTCAAATGACCCCCAATCAAAACGACGATTTCAACTGACTGCCTTGCCACACAGACTTAGAATGGCATTCACACCTCTGGGGTGCAAAGCTTCTTTTTGGGCGACGTCCTGGTGGGTATTGGAACGCCACCCAAAAAGTGACTGAAGCATTGCTGAAGCAGTAATTCTGCTTAGAATATGCACATGTTACATGTAGGAATCATACACTTGTGTAAAGTAGCCGTAAATCTGTTGCAGTAAAGATATTCGAAGTTTTAATTAGAACGGCTTAAACGAGATATGCCGAACTCAATAAATGCGATGAGATGCGTAAAGCACTTTTTGCCTAAACCATGTCTTTTGGTGGTAGAAAACATTTTTATAGACCCTCTAGTGCGCATTATTCATAGTTTTAAAACTCAATTTGCTAAAATCACAACAAATTATTATATTAAAAAGTGACTATTTCAATATTTCCCCCAAGTGCAGGGCAGCTTGAGCATGAAGCAAGCTTCCTTGTGACATCTCAGTAAATCCGAGGTAGTGAGCATGTGGTACCACAGACGCACACATTAGTTCTGGGCAGTAGTCAGCACTGTTACTATGTCACCGGAAGTTTGTGTATTAGGCAGCTGACAAGTACTAAGAAAGAGAAGGTAAAAAGGATTGTTTGCATTTCAGATAAGTGACAGCAAAGAAGAAGCTTTATCCAACGTCAACTAGAGAAGGGCAAAGACACGCAGAAAAAAAACGCAAATGTAAGGGTGAACGCTCTGGCATTCAGCTGCACTGTCGTGGCTTGCAACTACTGCACGCAGAAAAAAAAGTGCCAATGTAATGGTGAACGCACAGCGTTCAGCTGCACTGTCGTGGTGGCTTGCAACTACTGCACTGGGCGGATTGTTATGATTTAGCAGTTTGCGTTACCACCGCAAGTTTCTGTAACATATAAAGGAGATCAGCTTCCAGCCTGAAGCGAACCTGCACTTGAGGCACATATTGAACTTGTCACATTAAAAGGTTAATGGTCTGTTATATTCTGGAGGAATTACCTTCTCATACTGTGGCTAGGGATTCAGCAGCTACCTAATAAAGAAGAAAATTTTGCTGTTTGTGTGGTAATTTTAGGGGATGAAATATGGTATGCAATACATAAGTGTGACCGATTAGAGGGAACAATATAGGCGCACAGGCAATAGTGTGAGAAGTGAGCTTCAGAAGACGGCATAATAAAAATTATAAAAAGACGCACATCTGAAGACCTCATGCTACTCAACGATTATCTTAAAAAGGCAATCTGACTAGATTAATATACAGTCTATACGTGGTACAATCTTTTTTTTTGATGTAGCAAAAACGTAACATACAATGTCAATGGGGCAGGCCAATACATTTGAACTTAGCTACTTCTGATTATATATGCACGCGTCTTAGCCAAAATAATTCTGTCTCCTCGCTTTCTTTAAACTGCAGGAAGCAATTATCCGTATTGCACTCAGGTTATTTGTACTAATTATTGTATTACCGATATTGCATGTTATGCTTCTTTATTGCAGTGTTCAAAGAGCAAATGAATGAAACAAATGCACTTGTAGTTTTATTTACACAAAAGTAAAGACAGAGTCTACCAACTTTCTTTAAACTGTAGGTAAAGTTTCTTCAAACGAACTTGCTTCAAGCGAAAAGAAGAACGGAGCCTATCAACTTTCTTTATTGTTGCTTTAAACAAGCTTTCTTCAAACGAAAATAAAAACAGAGCCTACAAACTTTTTAAAACTTTCTTTCAACAAACTTCCTACAAACGAAAGTTAAAACAGAGCCTACCAACTTTCTTCAAACTTCCTTTAAACAAACTTTCTTCAAACCGAAGCAAGAACAGATCCTACCAACTTTCTTGTAACATGTGTTAATAGAAAGTAAAAGTACATAGGAGGTTACTAAAGTTGATAGAAAGTGGGTAAGAGTTCTAAAGAAAGTAAGGAAGTATATTTGTATGGGTCCGCGAAGCCTGGCACAGCTGTGCCAAGTGCACTTGCTAGGCAACGCAGTGACGTCATAGCTGAGCAGAGTTTCTGCGAACAATTTGTAGCTGAACCTCGAGCTTAAACAGCTACGCTGTTAAGGAGATTTGGAGAAGATATGCTTGAAAAGCTTGCGGCCCTTTATACGCTATGCCTCACGACTTCAAGTGTACCAGAAAGCTGGAAGAATGCCAACATTATACTCATCCATAAGAATGGAGACGTTAAAGAATTAAAGAATTATAGACCCATTAGCTTGCTTTCAGTATTGTATAAAATATTCACCAAGATAATTTCCATAGAATGAGGGTGACACCTGACTTCAGCCAACCAAGAGAACAGGCTGGCTTCAGGAAGGCATATTCTACGATGGATTATATCCATGAAAAAATCATGCAATAGAGAAATCTGCAGATTACAATCAACCTCTCTATATGGATTTCATAGATCATAAAAAATCATTTTATTCAGTAGAGATACCAGCAGTCATAGAGGCATTACGTAATCAAGGAGTACAGGAGGCATAGGTGAATATCTTGGCGAATATATTCAAGGATTGCATAGCAACCTTAGTTCTCCACAGGAAAAGTTGAAAGTTGCCTATCATGAAAGGGGTTGGACAAGAAGACACAATCTCTCCAATGCTATTAATTGCATGCTTAGAAAAAGTATTCAAGCTCTTAGACTGGTAAGGCTTAAGAGTGAGGATCAACGGCGAAGATATCAGCAACCTTCGGTTTGCAGATGACATTATCCTATTGAGCAAAAATGGGGACGAATTACAGCAAATGATTGAGGACCTTAACCTAGAAAGTGCAAGAGTGGGGTTAAAGATTAACATGCAGAAGACAAACATAATGCTCAATACCCTGGCAAGGGAACAAGAATTCAGGATCACCAGTCAGCCTCTAAAGTCTGTAAAGGAGTACGTTTATCTATGTCCTTTACTCACAGGGGACCCTGATCATGAGAAAGAAATTTAAAGAAGACTAAAATTGAGTTGGAGTGCTTACGGCAGGCTTTGCGAAATCCTGACTGGGATCTTACCACTGTCGTTGAAAAGAAAAGTGTGCAATCATTGCATTCTACCGGTAGTAACATATGGGGCAGAAACTTGGAGGTTAACAAAGAAGCTCGCGAACAAGTTAAGGACCGCACAAAGAGCGATGGAACGAAAAATGTTAGGCCTATTCTTAAGAGACAAGAAGATAGTGGTGTGGATGGGAGAGCAAACGGGGATAGCCGATATTCTAGTTGACATTATGAGGAAAAAATGGAGCTGGGCAGGCCATGTAATGCGTAGGATGAATAACCGGTGGACCATTAGAATTACAGAATGGATACCAAGAGAAGGGAAGCGCACTCGACGACGGCAGAAAAGTAGATGGGGTGATGAAGTTAGGAAATTAGCAGGCGCAAGTTGCAATCAGCTAGCGGAAGACGGGGGTTATTGGAGATCACATATAGATGCCTTCGTCCTGCACTGGACATAAATATGGGCTGATGATGATGATGATGAATGTTATCTACTGACTGCAAAGTGCTCAAGTTCCTGACGCATGGTTTTTGTTGACTTCGTCGTTTCTAAAGGCCAATTCTTGCGCAGCTACCCTAAGTTCTACTCTATTCTTTTATCTATGACGTATTGAACACGTATAGTCACTGTTAAACGGCTGTTATGTTAGATAAGCGAACCCTCAGCCGCCCTCGCACTGATTGTCATCGACGTGACCTTGTGCAAGTAGATTCTCCTTTACGTTTGCGCGTAACACCACCCCATACAGCATTCACTACTTTTAGTAGACGAAACAACATCAAAGTATAAGTTTATACTATAATTTTGGTTTCTGACAGCGAGTGACTGTCCAGTCTGTCAATGCTGTCGACCGTTGTTTTCTAGCTTAATGTATATATAGCCAGTATATTTGCGGGCGAGATGACAAATCATCTCCTCACAGCCACAGTTGATGGATGTAGGACTTTCGGCTATTCCGATGGGAAATTATTAAGGGTACTTGAGGGCCACACCAAGCCACAGACAACACAGAACCGTTTCTTCAGGTAGCGATATCCCATGAGGAAGATGGAGCTGTAGATGCGGATCGAAACTATGAGACGAACAACTCCATCGAGTTCTATTGTGCCCATGTAATGTCACGTGCTAGCGATCGAAGCCTCGTACAGCTGCTGTCGGTTCTCGACAATGATATTGCTATGCAACAGGTTCCACCATGGCCAGGTTGGGCGGCGTCATACTCATGGACGGGTGACGCAATGGTCCGGTATTCACTAATGTGCTGTGCTGTGAGAGGGGGCCAGGACAGAGGCTCCAGGTCGCGCGCTTCTGCCTTATTTCTACAAATAGGGCAACGTCCCCGATCGTGTGTCGGTCAACCGATATGCGCGGGAACGCGGCCTTCCAGACCTTTGTATATCTCGTTTTTGTCTCTCCTAAAAGCAATATTGCTTGATAACCTTTCCGTGCAAATGCGGTTCAAGTACATTACGAAATGACCGCAAATAGTCCGATCTATAAAGCCGCATATAGTTCATGGGGCCCAGCACCCGCAAGATGGCAGCCAATCAGTAAACAGCTGATGGTCTCCTCCAGCCGCGTTTTCTTTACTTTTGCTTTAGCGCAGGGAGATAAACTGAGGTCTCGGATATCGAGCTGTCCTTTCGTTTGATGGGTATTGTATAACTGCAATCGAGTGGGACACCATGAAAAAGTAGGTAGAGATGAGCAAACCACCATTTTACGTAACTTCGTTGCGTGCGGGCATAAGCTATGTAAGTGTGTGGTGTTCCAGAATGCACCCTTATCGTCCCTTGATGTTTTATGTCGAATTTCATTTTTAACATTTGCAAAAAAAAATAGACATGCAAGAGCGAGAAGGCGGTGAAATGAAAGCACCAGCTTGTCTTATATTGCACATTGTTGTGGTAGCCGAAGCATGGGACTAAGGTTGGTAGTTAACAAATTGTCTAATAAGATTTACGCTTTCAGAGTTTGTCCTTCATTTTAGTATATCTGGTTCCATGTTTACATCCGCCCAATAAAATTGCGGGAGGCAGAGTACGTAAAGTGATTCTCCAGTTCTTCAATTATCATTGTTGCTATGTCTATAGGTTGTTGACGTTATGCTCTAAAACATCACAATGACGCGCTCATGTTGTTCTTTGACGAAATGTATAACTTGAGCATTGAATAGCGGCTTGCATTTGTCACATTGTTCTGCCATCACTGTTGACTGAAAGCTTCCGACAAAGAGTACATTTTGCGTGTTCTTGATGTGATAAATGCGCACGCCAGCGTGCACGAATCTCCCACTTACGGAAGTTCAAGCGAGGTCAGTCCCCTCATGAGTCATCTCTTACCAGCGCCCCCTGCACAACGCCATTCACTCCGCAAGTCACCGTTATCGCCGGAAACTCTCAATTTTCTTTGCCCATTCATCACGTAATCATCACAAACTTGTTCAGTGGATGAAAATGGCCTCAAACTTAACATTCCAAACACAAAACGCGTCGTCTGGCAAAGTCAGTTCTTGCCGGCGCCTCTGAAAACCAGCGCCAGAGTGATCAATATACGCATTAATCTTGTATTCCTTTTCGAAAAAGTCAGGGTACGCCTATAAAAAAAGAAGAGTCGTTTTCTTCAAAATGCTTATGCATAATAAGCGTGCCCAAGTCATTTTGAGATTGGGAGTTTACGCCGTTTCTTTATATCGCGTGACCGACAGGTGAAAGGGTCGTGGACCGAAAATTGGGAGTAACCACACAGGCGCTCATGAAGGGAATGAAATAGAATCAGAATGAAATAGTTTTACTTTATCGCTTCCCAGACCAAGTGTGCGTATGGGATACCTAAGTATATATGCGACAACGTACTCGTCGTAGCCGTCTTTCCGTTGGGCTAGGACTGCACCAAGTCCGATGGCGCTGGCGTCCGTGTGCAGCTTTGTGGGCGCTGTGGGATCGTAGTGTCGAAGAATCGGCGGCGAAGTAAGTGCGCGACGTATTTGCTTGAAGGCTTCGTCACACGAAGTTGATCACGCGAAGATGCCGCTACTAGCGGTAAGCAAATTGGTCAGGGGTGCGATGATAGTTGCAAAATTGCGCACAAAACGCCGAAAATAAGAGCAGAGCCGTATAAAGCTGCGGAGTGCCTTAACAGTAGAGGGCATCGGAAACTGCGACCGCACGAAGCTGGGCTGGGTCAGGAAGCACGCCGTCCTTCGAAACAACGTGTCCCAATATTGTTAACTTGCGGGCAGCAAAACGGCACTTTTTGATGTTGAGTTGGAGGATGGCAGAGGTGAGGCAGGTAAGTATATCCCGCAAGCGAACGAGGTGCGTCGGGAAATCGGGTGAAAACACAACAATATCATCAAGGTAGCACAGACATGTTTTCCACTCTCAGTTACGAAGGATGGTGTCCATCATACGCTCGAAAGTAGCGGGCGCGTTGCAGAGCCCAAACGACATTACGGTAAATTCATACAAGCCGTCGGGCGTGACGAAAGCTGTCTTCTGAGAGTCTTCTTCAGCCATCGGCACTTGCCAATAGCCGGAGCGAAGATCCAAGGATGAGAAATACTCAGTACCTTGTAGAGAGTCGAGGGCGTAATCTATCCGAGGCAGCGGATTGATCTTTACGAGTTATCTTATTGAGCCGACGGTAATCCACACAGAAGCGTATTGAGCCGTCCTCCTTGCATACTAATACTACAGGAGACGCCCAAGGACTGTGGGAACGCCGAATGACGCCACGGTGCATCATATCGTCGACTTGCTCGGTAATTTTCTGTCGCTCAGCTGCCGACCATGGTATGGTCGCTGGAGTAATGGTGGATGGGAACCAGTGTGAACACTGTGAGTAATGGTCGCCGTACGTCCCAGGGATGGTTGGTCGCAATCAAACGACGAGCGCGCAAATTCTGAAGAAGCGCGAGGACTTGCTGGTGGTACGGAGGTGGCAGATCGGCATCCAAGGCAAATTCAAGAACGTCTGACGACGACAACGACGACAATGATGATGATGATGATGATTCGCAGAGCAAGGAAGAAGTGAGGGAGTCGAGCTCATAACAGGCCGTGTCGTCAGAAGTATCAAGAATGTGAAGCGGGTCAAGGGGCTGAACATTACCGAGTGATTCTCCGCGCAGTAAGGTCACAGGGGATTCAAACGGGTTGCACACAAACATAGCGGATTATCCAGATACACTTTTCAGGACAGCAAACTGGAGAGGTAGAGCCTTGCGATGTAGAAAAATAGGCGACGGTGTAAAAAGCACCGTAGCGTCTGGCGCGGCGGAGCAAGATACGGGCACAAGAACCGCCTTTTCGGGTGGCTTTACTTGCCGAAGGGTCAGGCAGCGGGGCATCGGAAAGCGGGAAAAGCGCCAGTTCGGCCCGAGCACAGTCGATGATGGCGCGATGGGGAGACAAGAAGTCCCAGTCGAGAATGATGTCATGTGAACATGAAGGCAGTACAGAAAATTCAGCAACATAAACAATGTCGGCAATGTCCACCCTTGCGGTACATTGAGCAAGCGGTGCTATATGCTGCGCACTCGCGGTGCGCAGTAGCAAACCAGACAACGGCGTGCTGACCTTGTGGAGCTTACTACAGAGCTTTTCGTCCATGACAGAAACTGCAGCACCAGTATCAATGAGCGCAATTGTGGCGTTTCCTTCGACCAAAACGTCCAGTAAATTGCGTGGCGACTGTGCAGGCCTTGTAGAAGTCTCGAAGTTGGCAGTTCGTGCCTGCAGAACTGCAGCAACTAGTTATCCCTCGCTAAGTGACTGGCGACGACGCAAGGGGGAAAGCGAGCGACACGCGGTCACAGAGAACGATGGTTGCCGAAAGGACGCGAGGAGACGGCGAATACTCTGGGTTGGGATGCATGGAATGCCCGGTAGCATCATGGGGATAAGCCATATACCCAGGCGTTGCGACAGCCGGGTGAGCACGTAGCATGCGACGATGGCAGAAGCGCGCGACATGGCCGGCGAAACCGCAAGCGAAACTTATGGGTCGGTTGTCGCGTGTGCGCCAAGGGTTCTGAACTTGGCTTCGAGGCGGAATAGGAGGCGACGCGGGAATTGGCACTGGTTTAGGTCGCATGGTCGCAGGGAACGCGAATGTCGGCGGCCCAGGTCGCGCTGCGACTGCGGCATAGGTCGGAGGTGCCGCCACGCGAGGACAGGGTTGAGCCAAAGGTAGCGATTCGGCAAAATACTCGCGAATGGGAGCAGCCAGAGATGTGTCAGGCTGTAGAGGTCGATCATTCAGACGCAGCATAGAAAATTGGCGTGCCACCTCCTCACGAATAAAATCCTTAATCTGAACGGAGAGTGAGGACTCGGGCGTGGAGTTGGAGGGAAGCATGAGGCCCGAGAGAGAGTGGCCAGGTGCAACAGCGCTGCGCGCAAGAACCCTTTGTCGACGCAGATCATCGAAGCTCTGGCAAAGAGTGAAGACAGCAGCGACAGATGAAGGGTTTCGCGCGAGAAGCATTTGAAATGCGTCGTCCTCGATGCCCTTGAGGATGTGCTTCACCTTGTGCTCTTCACTCATGGCGGAATCGACGCGGGCGCAAATATCCACGACATCCTCTATGTAGCTGGTGTACGTCTCACCGGGCTGTTGAGCGCGCTGGCTTAGACGCTGTTCAGCACGAAGCTTTCGCAAGGCTGGACGGCCGAAGACTTCCGCGAATGCTGTCTTGAAAGCGGACCAGGTTTGGAGTTCCCGCTCATGATTTGGGAACCAGAGGTTTGCAACGTCAGCAAGATAGAAGATGACGGTACGTAACTTCTTCGGGTCATCCCACTTGTTGTGTTCACTGACACGCTCATGGGTAGCCCGCAGGGGCGTCTGCGTCAGCAAGTGTTTGGTGTGTGGCGAAACCACGAACCCGAGCACACGAGGGTTGGACCCTCCCGCGCTTAACGTGCGTGGCTCCGCCGTGTTCGGGGAAAAGGGGATCCTGGGGGTTGAGCCAATGCTGAGTGCTTTGGACCTTAATGGCCCCTCAACGGAGGAAACACACCCCTTTGGCCTCCGGTTCACGTAGACGGCACCTCCGGGCTGACCCACCCGGGGGAAATCGGTAGTTGCCCTTTCTTATCCTCCTCTCCAATCTTCGTCTTTCTCTCCCACTTTTATTCTTTCCTGTCTTCTCCTCACTTCTTTTTACTTCCGATTTTCCGGGCAGCAAGGGTTAACCTTCTGTAGTTATCCAACCTTGGGTATATTATCTTAGGTTATAGCGGCGATGCATGGCTGGCGTCTGCAGGTATCTCTCCAACCTAGTAGCGCCCCCTTGTTGGGCTCGGTGGTGGGTGGCCACCATCGCCACCGAACTACTCAAAGCTTACATGGCAAACGCTTTCCCCCCCTCAAAGATCGCCCCCTAAAAAGGGGGCATGCACCTTTCCAGTTCTTTTTGAAAGAAAACCAAGACACCTACCCTAAGTACCATGTCCTTCACAGTGAAGGAAACACAACTGTTAGAAAACTGTCACCATTTGTAGTATCCAAATACCTAGTAAACACGATTGCACCTAACTACAATGCATTAAAGATGGCTAGCGGAGACCTCCTCCTCGAACTGACCAAGAAAGAAGAAGTCGAAAAACTCACTGCACTCACCAATATCGGTGACATGAGCGTGACAATCTCTCCACATCGCTCGCTGAACACAAGCAGGGGAGTAATATCAGAAGAAGATTTCCTGAACCTTAGTGACGAAGAGCTCCTTGAAGGATTCCAAGATCAAAACGTAGTTAAGGTACAGAGAATAACACTCCGACGAAACGACCAACAAATCCCCACAAAACACGTGATACTCACATTTGGAACCAGTACTGTGCCTAGTTCACTCGACGCAGGATACATAAGAATCAACGTCCGACCATACATACCGAACCGGAGGCGGTACTTCAAGTGCCAGATGTTCGGGCATGCTTCACAATCATGTAGAGGTAAAGAGACATGTGCGAAGTGTAGTGCCAACAACCACCCCTCTGACAACTGCAATGCTCCAGCACAATGTGCCAATTGCAAGGGAGACCATCCAGCTTACTCACGGAGCTGCCCTTACTGGAAAAGAGAAAAAGAAATCATCGCAATCACCGTAAAAGAAAAAAATTCATTCTATGAAGCGAGGAAAAGGTTGGGGCACTTACCTTAACTTAGCTATGCCAGTGCGGCGCGGCAGGGGGCAGCGCCACACCGGTTTCTGGAGTCTACAGGGTCCGCGCACGGTACTCCTGTAGAAACTCCATCCGCCCCTTGGTGGTAGCAGCCAGTGCTGCTCCATCATCATCGAATACGGGCCGGCAGACCACAGTGTCGCAGGGCCCAAAGCTGAACAGAACTCCAAGGTCCGAGACTCGCGTTTCGGCGCCTGGCTCTCGATCGTCCAGCGCCTCGGAGAAGGCGATGGAGGTCGACCCGAAAACCCCAGCGTCATCGACGCTGAAAGAACCGCGCTCCCTGGAGCGCAACAAGAAGGACAAACTTCTTGTAACTGCGCCGAAAAAGGGACCGGTAACCTGAATGGTTACCGCCCTTAGGAGTAATCAATTTTTCTAATACTTGTCACCTACAAATTCTAAGCTGACACGCATAAGTAAATATTTTCAGTGCCTATAAAATGGCTTTCATCATTCATTGGAATTGCAGAGGCCTGATCCACAATCTAGGTGACATCAAAGACATAATAAATACGTTATCGCCAGTAGCATTCTGCCTCCAAGAAACATCATAGGCCCCAAAAATACACATTTTTTTAAAGGTTTTACTGTCGTGCGTTAAGACCGCGAACACTCCAGCCGTCTATCTGGGGGAGTTGCTATTGTTGTGCAAGGCGGCATCCCTACACGGAACGTTTTACTAAATACCCAGTACGAGGCTGTAGCCGTCACCGTTTTATCATATAAAACTGTCACCATCTGTTCCGTGTACATCCCAATACATACCCATTTCACAACCCGAGACCTGGAAAATTTAACAGACCAGCTGCCTGAGCCTTTTGTTTTAGTAGGAGATTTTAATGCGCACTGCACCCTTTGGGGCAGCGATAAAACTGACCAAAGAGGGCAACTTATCGAAGACTTCATTTTAACAAATCACATTTGCCTTTTAAACTCTGATGCACCAACATATTTTTCACCGAACTCCCGTAACTTTAGTTGCCTTGATTTAGCCTTTTGCTCACCTTTCTCTTTTACTGATTTTAAATGGGAAGTGCTAGACACCTCATATGGCAGTGATCATTTACCTTCCATAATCAAACTCTCACCAACGCTGCTCATTATACTTCATAAACCGCGCCGTTGGAAATTAGAACTGGCAGACTGGTCTGTTTTCACAGAAAGTGCTAGGCTGGAGGAGCTTACTACGAAAGACCTAAGCATTGATAAAATTAATGAAAAATTTACTGAATGTATTATTGCCGCAGCTGAAAAGGCTATTCCTCAATCTTCTGGCATTGTTAGAAAAAAGCTGAATCCTTGGTGGACATATGAATGCACAGAAGCAAAAAAGAAGCAAAATAAGGCCTGGGGAATGTCGCGTAGATACCCAACGCATAGCAACTTCCTCATTTCAAACAAGCCAAAGCGAAAGCTCGATATATTCGGAGACAAGCTGAAAAATTGTCTTGTCAGAAATACATATCTACAATTAATAGCACCATCACATCCAAAATGATGTGGGAACAGGTCAGGAAGTTTAGAGGGGACTACTCATCATACACGATACCCTTACTTATTACACCTTCAGGCACTCAGACAATACTACAAGAACAAGCAAATATACTTGGGGAGCACTTCTATAATGTCTCTAGCTCGGCGAATTGTTCCAACAGGTTCTTAAAATACAAACTGTCAGCAGAAAAGGAGAAATTGCCGACTGCTTGTGCGCCTAAGGAAGAATATAATGCTCCATTCACTTTACAAGAACTTAGCAGGGTACTGTGTGCCGGTAAAAAAACCGCAGTAGGTCCTGACCGCATCCATTATTCCATGCTTGAACACCTGTCCAAAGTTTCAGTAGATGCTCTCCTAAAATTTTCAATGAGGTATTTGCATGTGGAATTATGCCAAAAGATTGGAAAAAGGCAGTAGTTGTGCCTTTTTTAAAAGCAGGTAAACCCCCAACATCCCCAAGCAGCTTTCGACCCAGCTTGCCTTGACAAGCTGTTTAGGTAAATCGTACGCAAGTGTCGTAAACGCAAGATTGACATTCATTCTTGAAACGCAGAACCTAATTGATTTTCATCAATGTGGGTATAAAAAAGGCTGTTCAACGACTGACCACCTCGTCCGACACGAACAATTCGTGAAGCATTCTTACACAAACAATACTGCCTGACAGTTTTCTTCGACCTAGAAAAAGCGTATGACACTACTTGGAGATTTGGAATCATATGTGACCTCGCTGGTTTAGGAATCCGTGGCAAAATGCTGAACTGTATCGCTGATTTCATGTCCAACAGGACATTCCAAATCCGTCTAGGCACTGTGCTCTCGCGCTCATTTGTCCAGGAAAACGGCGTCCCACAAGGCTGCATACTTAGCACAACACTCTTTATAGTAAAAATGAACTCCATTAACAAAGTCATCCCCCCCCCCCCCCTCTGTTATGCACTCCATATACGTCGACGATCTGCAAATAGCATGCCGCGCCTCAAATCTACCAACATGTGAAAGGCAGCTACAGATCACAATAAATAAGCTAATACAATGGGCTGACACAAACGGATTCCGCTTCTCTACTCAAAAAACTGTTACAGTGCTGTTCTCGCAAAAACGAGGATTGCACTTAGACCCGGTTCTAAAATTGAATGACGTGACGCTGCCGGTAAAACAAGAATATAAATTCTTGGGAGTAATCTTTGATAAAAAACTAAAATTCCTGGCTCATATAAAAACAACAAAAGTTAAGGCAAATAAAGCATTAAATATTTTAAAAGTGTTGTTTCATAAACACTGGGGTTCCGACCGAACGTGCCTCTTACGTATTAACCGGTCTGTTGCGTAGCCTTCTGGATTATGCCTGCGTAGTTTATGGCTCAGCTAGGCAGTCTTACATTCGACGACTGGATCCAGTACATAACCTTGGACTGCGACTGGCAAGTGGTGCATACAGAACATCACCTGTCCAAAGTTTATACGTTGACTGCAATGAGCCCCCATTACAGCAGCGCAGAGCGTTAATTACATTTTCCCACATACTCAAATACAGTCATCACCACAACACATATGCTACAACATCGTCACACAGTACAATTCACGGTTACATTATACAAATAAACCGAACATGATTAGGCCGCTTATCCTGCGATATGAAGAATATTGTCAGGATTATGACATTCCTCATGATGTCCTTCTAGGTTGCGAAAAAGCCACAACGATTGCCCCCGTGGCACGACTTCACGCAGTTATGTGATTGGACATTAACACACCTAAAGAAAAGAGACACCCCACACGAACGCATTCTACAAGAATTCTACGCTCTTCAAGATAAATATCAAGATTACATGGAATTTTACACTGATGGCTCCAAAACAAAAGAACACGTGAGTGTGGGGGCCGTAACCAAAAATTGGGAAGCAAGTATTCGATTACCAAAACATGCCTCTGTTTTCACTGCTGAAGTTTATGCTATGTGGGTTGTAGTTAAAAAGATCATCACTGACAAACACAAAAATACAGTCATCTACACTAATTCCTTAAGTGCACTAAAGGCTCTTCATCTAAAATCTGAGTGTGAACCCCTGCTAGGGGATATTTTACACATGGTGGCTCTTAACAAATACGGCAGATCAATTCGTGTCTGCTGGGTCCCAAGCCACGTTGGGATACAGGGAAATGAAGCAGCTGATAGATGTGCATCAACAGCAGCATGCAAAGACATAACATACACAACACATTCATATAAAGATAGCATCAGTGCGATTAGGAAGGCCTTGACATCAAAATGGCAACACGAATGGAACCACTGTGCAAACAACAAACTACATCTTACTAAACGCATCATTGGTGAGTGGAAGTCATGTAACCACCAGGAACGGTTCATTGAAGTAGTTTTATGCAGACTACGAATTGGACACACACACCTGACACACAATTTTTTACTTAGAAAAGACCCACCAACATGCGAGAAGTGCCAGGAAGCGCTCACAGTTATACACATTTTACTGACATGTATACACAGTTGAAACACACAGACGAAAACTTTTGCAGAACTTATACAAGTCACACATACCATTACATCCTGCTTTAGCTTTAGGAGACAAACCCCTAGTACCATTACCTGACGTGCTTAAACTTTTAGACGACACAGGCTTTTTACACAAACTATAGATCAACACAGCTTTTGCTGTTTTTAAATTGTAGTTTATACACCCTGTGTTTGGCGCAGCATAGCCTGAGTCGCTTTTGCGCCACTAAACCCCATTAACTAACTAACTAGCTCATAGGTAGAGAGCCAATCTTCGACGTCAGTCTCACCGGCTCCGCCAAAGACAAGAGGGTCCCGCTGCCGCTGGACGGCGCCGCAGATGATGGGAGCGGGGGAAGCTGCTGGCTGATGGTCGCTAGGCTCGAGCATGGTAGCGGCTGAAGCAGTCGGCAACAGGGGCGTTGCCAGAAATTTTTTTTCTGGGGGGGGGGGGGGTCAACGGCCCGACCGGGGGGGGGGGCAAGCTTCTGCTTTCCGTTACGTCACGTGATCGATAATAACTATCGGTAGTTTAAGCAGACTCTATACATGTATATCAAAGACATGGGACCGCCCCCCCCCCCCCCCCCCCTCGCGTGTGCGTGTGCTTGTGAAGAAATTAAGTAAAAAGTAAAGTAAGCTCAGTAAATACAGTAAGTACGACAGGTACAGTGGGCGTTTGGAGCAACTGTCTCTCATCGCGCCACTGAATGGACCAGTCTTCGAAAACGCATCATTGAGACGACCAGTGCCATCGGAGAAGATATCATTAATTGTTAATTTCCGTTAAGCGTAGATGGCGTCGTCCTCGTCGGGGCGAAGTGCGTTTCACAAGTCAAGGACGGCTATACGCGTGAAAATGCACGTGTGACCAGGCTGTACCTACTCCCACAGCAATAGCTTGTTCGCTGCGTCTTTGCGCTAGAAAACTTACGTACACGCGAAAACGCGTAAGGCTTTTTTTTTTTCGAAGCTTTCGTCGCCCTGCTCCCTCATACGAGAAAGTTGCATTTCCTGCGGCAAGTGCATGCGCCGCTGTGTCTTCCGCTGTGTGCGAGCGTGCAGCGGTCATTTGCCTTTACGTGAACAGATTCAGAATTGTACAGAATATTTCTCCGCACAGCATAGATATGGCATGTGTACGCATTTTAAGTAGTGCGTGCAACTCATTTCTGCTTCACTTACGCCGGTGGAAACAGGAAGCGGCCTTGTACTTCGCAGCATCTCGACTGATTGGTGTACTAGTGATGCAGGAATGAACTCCGGTCTTGTTCAGTGCATAGGGCACATAATCAATTTCTCAGGACGCGTGAACTCCAACGAGAACTGTCAGCGCCTGCAACAAGAGTTTACTTACGCTGTACTGCGCACAACAGTAATCCATGCTTGTCGGCTGTCTGTTTCGTGCATTCTGTTGCGAGTCGGTGGAATTTAACTGCTGTCAGTCAACCTCTTCGTGTGTACATTGCTGGCCTGGGATTCCACAACAAAACAGCAACTACCAGCCTTCCGTAATTGCTGGTTTGGGATTCAACAACACAACAGTAATTACCAGCCTTCCGTAGGGGCGCAATCGCAAACAAGAGACGTTTCTCGCGCAGACTATCAGATCCTGCGCGAGCGCGGCCTAACTGGCACCTGAAGGGAAGCGGCGGAAATGTATACCGGAGATTTCGACCACTTGGGGTCTTAACGTGCACCTAAATCTAAGTAAACGGGCCTCGAGCGTTTTCGCCATCATCTAAAATGCGGCTACCGCATTTGTTGCTTCATTTGTTGCGCATTTCTTTCTTCAGAATGTGGCCGCCACATTCTCGCCCAAAGTGTCAAAGCCTTGACAAACACTGTGACAGTTTTTTTCCATATGCAGACATGATTCGCTGGAAATTACCAACCCAAATGGAAGCGCCCAGCAATGAAATTGTGATAGTAGCACCGGTTTCATGAATTATGTCAGCGCGAAGCGACGAGAACAAAGGGTGGGAAAGGGGGGGGGGGGTGCGGAAAAAATTTCGAGGGGGGGGGGATTGAACCCCCCCCCCCCTCGCTACGCCCCTGGTCGGCAACGTTCGGCTGCGAAGTTCCAGGGTGAGGTCGGGGATTGCAGCACCTCCACTAAATGTAGTGTGACAATTTATTACACGCCAATGACGCCTCCCATAATCGAGGTAGTCCACGAACGCTGATCGCGTGCACAGCGACAGATGCAGGAGCGCTTCCTCTTCCTCTTCTTCACTACAAAGGGGTAATTTATAATGATTTTCCTTTTCACGCTTCATCAGCGATCAGAGTGGCACGCACCCACGTTATCTTTTGAATGAGCTCGTCGCGAGTGATGGATGATAATAAAGGAATAGAATTGGGTGAAATGCATCCTTAGATTATAGTAACTTCTGCTTATAAATTTAAAGAAATGAGTGCGACGCACTATATGATGCACAGAACAATCAACGCTTATTCTGTCACGGGAAGAGCATGAGTGCCATAGACGAGGAACGCAGCTGACGGCAAAGGGTCATTCGATAGATTAACGACACAACCAAAACAGTAAGAAAAGAAGGCGATAGGATCCGTCTGGTATTCAACAAGCTTTTCATCAACAGTGAAACTTACGAGTGGGACTCGGAGGCCGATCGCGCAACACGTGTAACACGGTCCGATAGCGATTGATGCACACGCAATGCAAAGTCATTCTCCCGTTTCACTCGGACTACATCATCTCAAGACAAAAATACACGTGATGGTGACATTACCTTCCTATTTACCAATATCAGAAGTGTGCTCCCCAAATCTATTGCTTTATCATCCATCATTGATTCATGCTCAGTGTCTTTAGTCGTACTTACTGAAACTTGGCTTGACGAAACGGTGTCCGACGCACATATTTTTAACAGTTGGTCCTCGTTTGTGATTTTTCGCTGTGATCGTAAGCACAAAAAAGGCGGTGGCGTTCTGTTAGCAGTTAAAAAAGAGTTCATGTCAGGAAATGTTCCAATAGACACATTCTTAGAATGCGTATGGATCACTGTGAAATGCGACTTCAGCCAGTTGTTGATTGGTGTATTTTATCGACCGCCTAACATGAGTCCCACTTTCTCTGAAGAATTTCAAAGAATTCTCTGTGTTCTTGTTAATCGCTTTCCAAACTATATTTTGCTGATTTTCGGTGACTTTAACTTTCCTGGTATTAACTGGCCAATCTTATCCGCTGCCCCTACCCTAACAGAGGAGCACTGTTTTCTTCAAACCTGTCTTCACTTTTCGTTAACACAGCTCATCACTAATCCCACGCGTAAGGCTGCTTCGTCTGCTAACATTCTCGACCTTTTTCTAACTAATCATCCTGCAATTTGCCTCGACTTGTCCCACATGGATGGTTTGTCCGATCACGACATTATAATCGGCAACCTTTCAGTCTTACCTAAGAAAGGTCATGTTACTAACAAATATATTCGATGTTACAAGAAAGCTAACTTCGATATAATCAATTCAGAGTTATTAGCTTTTTCTAATGAATTCCTAGCCGTTTACTCAAGGCAGTCAGTCGAAGAAAACTGGACATGGTTAAAAAACACGCTTATCAATTTGATAGACATGCACATTCCAGTCGCAAAAATAAAGTGTTTCAACTCGACACCATGGTTCAACGATCGGCTCCGGCGCTTGAACAATAAGAAAAAACGGCTCTATAGAAACGCTGACAAAAATCGTCTATCGGAATCGTGGAAACGCTACCATTTATGCGAAAAAGCATACCAATCCCTGCTAAAAACCACGAGACGTAACTTTTTTGGAAACGATCTTCCTTCTCTTCTCATAAAAACCCAAGACGTTTTGGCGTGTTCTTAACCCACGCAGCCATCCTGAGATTGCCCTTACTAATCTTAATGGCGAATTTGTATCCGACTCGGAAAGCGCGCAATTACTAAATAATGCTTTTTCCTCTGTTTTTACGCGTGAGGATTTAACGTCCAGCCCTCTCATTGGTAATCGCACTGACATAACGATGCCTGCAATTACTATCAGAGAGGGGGGAATTTGCTCATTATTAAACAATCTTAAGCTCTCTTCCGCGTCCGACCATATCGGGTTGAACAACAAGATACTAAAAAATATTTCACAGAGCCTCTCGCCTATTCTGTGTGCCCTTTTCTCGCAATCATTAACATCTCATACCATCCCTCACGACTGGCGGGTGGCCAGAGTAGTTCCCACTTTTAAGTCCGGTGATCGCTCCTTGCCCCTCAACTATCGCCCAATCTCTTTAACTAATACAATCTGCAAACTTTTGGAACACGTTATCTACACTCAAGTCATCAACTATCTTGAGGAGCACAGTATCATCTTTAAGCAACAGCACGGTTTCCGCAAAGGATACTCATGTGACACTCAGCTTGCTGGTTTTGCACATGACTTGCACTCGGCACTGGATTCTGGTTTCCAAGTTGATGCCATCTTTCTGGATTATTCAAAAGCTTTCGATCGCGTTCCCCATCACAGGCTCATACTAAAATTAACCCAGCTTAACATACACCCTGATATTATCTCGTGGATTAAAGAATTCCTGTCACACAGAACACAGTACACAGTCGTTAATAACTCTCATTCTACTTATGTGAACGTAACCTCAGGTGTCCCTCAGGGTAGCGTTTTAGGCCCATTACTTTTTCTAATTTATATTAATGACTTGCCTAATAATGTGTCCTCCCGTATTAGACTATTCGCCGATGATTGCGTGCTATACCGTAATATATCCAGTAATACCGATCGTGAACTCCTTCAATCCGATCTTGACAGTATTAATACTTGGTGTTCTACATGGTTAATGTCACTGAATGAATCCAAAACTAAATTAATGTCATTTACTCAACGTAGTGCCCGTATACCAACATCGTACGCTTTAAATAATGTCGAAATAGAACTTGCTACTACTTATAAATACCTGGGTATCCACTTTCAATCAGATCTTGCGTGGCATTATCATACTGACGTCATTCTTGCTGCAGCTAATCGTTCACTCGGTTTTATCAAACATTCTCTAAAAAATGCCCCTCCACATATAAGAAAGCTCGCTTATGTAACACTGGTTCGTCCGAAAATTGAATACGCTTCAGCTATTTGGGAACCACTTCAAGCCTATCTTATTCAGAATATCGAATCCCTGCAAAACCGTGCTGTGCGCTTCATTTTCTCAGATTATTCACGTCATTCGAGCATCACTGCACTAAGAGATCGCGCCGAATTGGAAAGCTTATCGCATCGTCGCCAAGCAGCCCGCCTTTCGCTTTTTCATAAACTTTATCATCATCCAATCCTTTCTGGCGATTTATTTCAAGCGCCTGCAGTCACTTTCCCTCGCCGCGATCATCAGTATAAAGTAAAACGGCCCACATGTCACACTCATCGCTTTGCTAATTCGTTCATACCACGCACTATCATTGAGTGGAACCACCTACCATCGCATGTAGCTACTGAGACTAACATAGCAAAATTTCAGGAGCTGCTACGCACTGAGCGCATTGCCTAAACGGACTGCCCGACCTAATCGATTTATTTTTTTCCTGTACCAGTTCGTAGCCATTTTTCACTTGGAATATCGCATCTGTATTCTTTTTATGAGTTTTTGTGTATTTTAGCAAGCGCTCTGTATTTTCTGTATTGTAAGTTTGTGTATACTTGTTGTCACCTTGTAGCTGACTAATATGCTATGTTTTTTTTCTAATTGCTGTGAATTTCCAATTATAATATATTGTGGCTTTGCATATATATTCTCTTTTGTCTTTGTTCTTGTTTTCCTATTCCACGTACCCACTGTATTTATTTCTTTTTGCTATTCACTTACCCGCTGTATATCAGACAATGTTCATGATCGCGTTTCTTTTTCTTTTTTTTTTCACTCACTATGTTATTATTCACATGTCACTGCAATATGTCCCCCTATGTAATACCCTCTTTGAGGGCCTTTAGGGAAATTTTGAATAAAAATAAAAAACAAAATTTACAGAAGTCACGTCAATTTCACTGATGCAGTACGGGTGAACATGAGTTTTTTAGTAGAGGCATTCGTTGCACAGTGCACATAAATATGCTGTTGGTAATTATGATGGCTGTGAAAGAAATGCTATGAAAAATTAGACGAAGTAACGCTTTGGTCATAAACTAGTATACCGTTTCATGAATAAAGAACATTCGCTCCAAATAAAGGTTCAGCATACTCTATACATACATCTTCAAGTTTAAGCTCACAGTTACTTTCTTCAGATATATAATGGATTTGACTTGAAATATTTTATGCAGCAATCGTCCCGTAGATTCGTCAGCAAATTTTACTACCTTTTACGTAATCTTACTATGGAAAGCTTACCGCTTACTTTACTGCATTATATTACGGAATCACCTCCCGTCTTATATTCGGCTTTCTTTTGCATTCGTCCTTTTCGAAAAGGAATTGCTGTGACTCCCTATCAATGCCTTATACTTTTGAGCTTTATCCCGTATTTGCTGCTTTGTGTTGTAAAAAATGTTTTGATTTAATTTTTTGTAAATATTTGACTTACTGTATTTATCAACTGCTGTTGTATTCTGCGTTCATTGTGTACACATCTTTGTGACAGGAGACCCCGTAAAGCCTCTTGCTCTGGGGTCACCTTCTGTTAATATATCTGTGTCTTATCTGAACTCTTCAAATAAAAAACACTGATTTATCGATTGATACAACCTATATCTCTGTAATAACCAGTGAAGAAATCGCAAACTTCAATATTCTTTTATTCCAACTTACGCCCGCCACGGTACTGTCATACAAATTCATTGCGACATAGTGTTCGTTGAAGACGTAGAACAGCAAATAAAGAATTTTTCAGCCAATGAACTGGGCAGTCTTGGTCCACATTTTAGTATATTTCATTATGCTGAGCAAGAAAACTTTGGTTTATCGTGAGGTGTTTCTTCGTTTTTGTTTTTTTTTTCGCTTCTTTCTTCCCATAGATTTTTATTGCTGTTCATAAAAGTCTACCCACATCCCATCATTTCTTGTATACGCCTTTGGCATTCACGGTCGGCAGGGAAACGCGGCAGTGCGATGGGCGAACGGCACCGGGGTTTACGATGCAGGCAGGGCAAAGTTGTTAGGGTAGGACGCCCTGCAGCAAGTAATATGCAGACCTCTGGTATCGAGCTCTGCAGCCGCCTGTTCTTTGCATATTTATATGTCAAAGTGGAGACCCACGACTGGACACTTCATATTTTTGCTTCTGGACAACCGCCACTCTTTCACCTTTTCTTCTTTGCCCCGAAGTCATAAAGACATGGATGCTTAAGCACGTTCGCATAAATGGAAATATAGAAGGAGACGCTAAATGCTAAAAATGTAAATTTACGAGGCCTAAATATGGCAGCAGTAAGAAAAGTAAGAAAGCTGTACGCGTTTGTGAAGCTTGGGAGCCCAAATAATGGGATACGAGGCTAGTCACGTCGTCTTGTGTAAAGTGAGCGATCACAATTTATTCCTTTCAGAAATTCCTCTTTAAAGAATTCATCTGAAGCGCCTGTATCTTTGTACTTTTGTATGAGGTAGGCAGTAGAATAATATTTCGTTATTTTACGTTTCTTTAGTTCTTTCTTAGCTCCTTAAAGAAAGGAAAGTTCATTTTAGTTTTAAACGACTCGCTCTTGAAAGTCGGGGCTGGAAATTCAAGCCCTCTCATTGAAAAAAAAGCAGCAAATCAGTTTTGCTGTAGCAATAATTGAAACTCAGCGGTGTGCGCTCTTGAAGTCGCAAATTTATTGCTTTTAAGAGAAAACAAAAAGCAGCGTGCAAGCAGAAAAATTATTTCCCTGAAAGCACCAGCATAGCCACGTCGCTAGAGAGCTAGTTTCATTGTTCAATGTTCTGAAGACAGCGAAATTGAACAGACGGCACGTGGATAGCGTAAGAGTAGAACGCAGCCTCAAATTGCACTTCAAATCTGTTTCGAAACTGGCTATGACCATGTCGCTTTCTTCCCGTCCAGCCCGCTAAGTATGAAGCAAGCTGCGATGTTGTGCATGGATGAGTGCTGGCTGCTGCTAACGGCTCCTCGGAGACCACTGCACGACCATTGCGTCTGTGCTCGCTTGAAAGAACCTAGAACATTTCTCAGAAATTAAGGCTGCCTGGGTAATATTTGCGAAATTCCTCGCAACATGAAAGAATCCTTGTAACAGGTTCATTTATCTCCTTCAATATTTCTTCTGGGTCAGTAGATTAGCCTTCCAGAATACCGGAAACACCACTGTTACCGCGCGAAGCCGCTTGGTAAGACAGAAACAAACGAAAAACACAGAAGGCGAGTGGCGACGCCACCTTGAAGTCGCATCGCCAGCTCACCGTGACGTCATGGATTTGGATAGCATCTTCTAGGTCTCAGTTAATTCTTTACGCGGTAATGATTGACTACATTGTGTTCTAAAGGAGCACAATACTGAATATGGCAAGTTTCGCGAACTTTTACTGAACCAACGTGTCCAAAATACGAGAAATTACTTTAGAAGTCGTGACGTCACACTGAAGTGCTGACGTTGGTGTTTCCTCGCGACATTCAAAAAATTTAACTTTGAGCTTCATTTTCTCTTCTAATAATTGAGCTATTGCAGTGTAATTACCGACAGCAGAGTTTTCGAAGAACTATGTCAGTCTAAGTTGATTTATTGTCTTGATTTAGTGTTCGTTTAATGTAACAAATTGCTAAGTTAAATTTGTATTGAACATGGTTCTTTTACGCACTTCTTCTATCGAGATATGGAGGTTAAAGAAGCTGGTAATTAGATGTTTCTTTTTTTTCTAGCATCACTCATTGTAGAAGACTAAAGCTCTTTTGTCTTAATGGAAAGTATAAAAAGCTTCTACTTTAAGAGTAGAACGCGGCAGCGTTCTACTCTTAAAGTAGAATACTAGGGACCCCCTTCGCATCGCATCGTTCGCATACGGCAAAGAGGCTTTTTTTTTATTGATATGATATGAGGAGATGTTGACGCACAAGTAAGGCGCCGGCTACTCCTTAACTCTTGAATACGTCTAACCTACAACATACAGGGTTTAAAATAGCCTTCTCATATAAGCAACGTTGGCACGGCAACACGATGAGGGAAAAAAAAGTGGTACATACAATGTAGAAGTTCAATCACTCCACTGCACTGGAGAAGAAAGTCTCAAGAATATAAACAATAATGGCATCTTACAATACAGTCTCTAATCAGCGGGTGGACACACATCGTGTACATGCATTTTCACATATAGTCAGCACAGAATATAAACATAAATCACAAATCCACAAATCATAATCACAACACATACAATCAATCATACATACAACACAATCATAATCCACAAACACATATACAGCTACATTGAAATAAAAGAAACATTATAAGCGTTAATAACGGCAAACAATGCCGCTCTCTTCGTGAAATGTTGTTAACGCTTTTAGAGCGCTCTTTTGCAAGGCCGTTGTTGACCAAGGGCCCAAAAGTTTCCTTAAACTGAAAGGTCTGCGGTCTAATGCCAATAAAGTTGATTCTTCATTCACTGCAACACTGAACGTGGGAAAGCCAGCTTAAAAAGACCAAGCTTCACTTTTAAACTGAAATCCATTAATGCAAAGACGTTTTTCCAGGGGCAATATATGTGGTCTTATAGTATAATGTGAAGGCCCTAGCATCTTTTTTTATTATTTTATTTATTGTTTGCTATTGCCCCGACGCGCGCAGGTCTTGTAGAAATGTTTGAGTTTCCTCGTAGCAGAATTAGGTTTTCTCGTGCATTCAAATTACAATCCGACGCGGATTAGTAAACAATCCGATAGCGAATCCGACGCTGAATGGTTACGTCGTACTTTACCATTTTTCTGACAAATTTCAGTGTGAGAAATTCAATTTTTGTTCACCAAAACCTTGCACCACGTGGAGGGCCTGCGCGGTTGATGTGGTTGGATGATTTTCCCCACCACCCGCGATCACACGCTGGTTGCCGGCGCCGGATTTTCTGCGACACGGGGCCCTAAACCCTATCGCGTTAAAACAAGTGTGAGCAGTTCAGGTGGTCAAAAAGAAAATTCGAAAGTCTGAGTAAGTGTAGCATGAAGCTTCCAACACTATTGATAAAAATAGCAGTTTCTGTCTTTACCCTACCAGTGAAACGAAAATTACTGCAATTTTCAGCTCACTTAAAATGTTTTGTCTGTAATAATAATGGCTTATAGGTACGGCCTGTCAAATATATGTGAGATATAGTATACGAGAGCACTGCACGGGCTCGGGCTTACCCGAAAGCCCAGGCCCGGCCCGCCCATGGGCCGGGCCTGGCCGGATAAAGCAGTTTTTAGGGGCGAAGCTCCTTAGGGTGTGGGTCTGTCCCTCCTCTGTAGTATGTAGTAGTAGTAGTAGTAGTCGTCGTCGTCGTCGTCGTAGTAGGTAGCCACGTCTACTTTTATGAAAAAAAAATTACGAAAGTTGTGTCCGTAGCGCGGAATCGATGACAATAAATACCCAACATTAACGCGATGACAATAAATACCCAACATTAACGAAAGACTGCGCGTTTCTAACGCGTTTGTGCTAGCGCGTTACGGCCCGTGTAAGAAGCTGGTGTAAGACGCTGTGGCCTCTCCGTCTTACCCCCGTATTCATAAACGCTCCTCGACTTGAACTTGACTTGCCACCGCCTTGGGCAGCGCGTTAAAAAAAAATAAATTATGGGGTTTTACGTGCCAAAACCACGATCTGATTATGAGGCACGCCGTAGTGGGGGACTCCGGAAATTTAGACCACCTGGGGTTCTTTAACGTGCACCTAAATCTAAGTACACGGGTGCTTTCGCATTTCGCCCCCATCGAAATGCGACCGCCGTGGCCGGGATTCGATCCCGCGACCTCGTGCTCAGCAGCCCAACACCATAGCCACTGAGCAACCACGGCGGGTTGGGCAGCGCGTTCGAAACGCGTTGAAAGCGGTGGCAAGTCAAGTTCAAGTCGAGGAGCGTTTATGAATACGGGAGTTATACTCTCTCAGCAGTCATGTGATGGCGTCGGCAAACGCGGTGCACGTTCCGGCATGTGTACACGGCTGCGTAAGACGTTGTGGCCTCTCCCCCTTACTAGAGAGTACTGCACGTTTCTAACGCGTTTGTGCTAGCGTCCGCTTAAGCGGGAGATGGTGCAATTATAATGAAGGGCGCTGTTATAAAATAGGAATGACGTCACATATGGCGCGTGTCATTGGTGGAAGTCAATCGTTCGATTTAGGGCGGCGAGACTGGGCGAATTACACGGAAGATTCACGGTTTACCGATGATTCCTTCCGGAGCTTCGCCCACTCATCATCATTCGCCCCGTGGATATGCGGTGTTTTAAATGCGAATGCATTTCTTAGTCGGGGCATGTCAGGCGTCTGTCGGTGTCCGCGCGCCGGCAAGTGTTATCGTTCCGCTCTCACTCCCTCTCCCATAGCAACAGCTGCGGGCGCGCACGCTTATCCTCGCCCCTAGCAACCGGAGGTTGGGGTGCAGGCGGAGTAGCGGAGAGTGAGTGGATAGGAGGTACGCGCTCTGGCGTGTGAGGGCGCTCGCATCGCGGGAACTCGGCGGAGCTTCCGCGTGTGTGGAGAGAGTGTAGGAGAGGGTAGGTGCAGTGCTTCGCCGCTCCTTCTCTCGCCGTTCGCTCTCTCTCCTCCCTGCGCCCCACTCTCCCGTTCGCTCGCTCGCACGTCCGACTACCATTCACGGAAGTTGCATTGATCTCGCCTTTACCCGAAACTGTGACGTGCGCATGCTTCTGAAAGACCCTTTGGGCGCGTTAAGTTAAGGCGCTCGAGCGCGCTCTAGCCAGCAGAGCGCGCACTTTTAAACTTAACGGCTAAAAAGCGACTTCCGGTGCGTGGTTACGGAGTGCGCTCTACGCGCTCCATCCTGGAGACGGTGCGCGAAAGCGCGCGCCTGCTACGACTTCCGGAAAAATGACGTATTTCCGACTCTTTCCACTTATTCAAGTCCGTGCTCCTTGCCCACTAGTTCCTGCCGCCGCTGCGCAGCCGGGCGTCTGCTCAAGGCACGATCGGGAACTTCGCGCGTTGGCGCGGTTTGAGCTTATCACGAACCGAAAATTCCAGCCTGATCATTACTTGCCAGACGCTCAGGTAGGTAACCAAACAGTCGCAGTTTGGCGCCTTCTCGTCGCTACGTTCATGTGTATGACTTCTTCAGGTCCTCATGGTATCATGGAAGATGTTGGGGCACTGCTCTTTGAATTGTGTGTCCGTGTATCTGGGCGCAAGGTTGATCACATAATCCTGGATGCCTCGGATCATAAGGCTTTCTGTCCTCTTGCGATCGGCAATGAGTCATCAGTCAGCATACCGCGGAGCAGAAATAAATCCTCCGATAGGGTACCTCTGAGAACAGCACGAACAGATTGCATCGCATACATAAGCCGCTGCTTCTGCGTCCGTCGCCGCGCGTCAAGTTCTTCTAGCTCTTCATCGTCTATCAAAAACTGCAGGAGGGTGTTTATCAGCGGCGCCATCTTCAAAAAGCGCGCGCAATGCAAAAGCGGTCGCGGAAGCAACATAACATTCGCCAGACGGCGCCGCGTTCGTGCGCTTGAAAGCAGCCGGCGAAAATCGCCGTTAAGTTAAGCTCCGAAGGCGTCGCGCACGAGCGCACTCGAGCGTGCTCCTTTGGAGTTCGGAGCGCGCTAACTTAACGCGCCCTTTGACTGTACACTTTAGCGACCACAAGGCTGTGATTATGGCCGTCAGGTACAATGACAACACAAACAGGTGCTGATGAATGTGTAAATAAATGGTAACGGTACAAATCCTCGTCTCGTCATTAATTTACGCCATTAAAATTACTACGCCGTGTACTCTCGGCGCAAGAAATGCATTCGCATTTCCTCACGATTCCCTTCGGGGAGGTGGGGGCAATTTTTTTTTTCGCGGGCTCGGGCCGGGCTCGGGCACGGCGTGTGCTTTTTGACCCGGGCCCGGGCCGGGCTCGGTTTTTTTGACGCGGGCCCGGGGCGGGCTCGGGCTTACTGGTGTGTGCATGTAACGTGCAGCTAGTTATTCTCGGGCGTCTCAACTCTGAAAAACATGTATTTTTCGGTCTCGGGCCGGGTTCGGGCCAGTTTCGAGCCGGGCTCGAGCCGGGCTCGGGCCTAAGGTAAAGGGGTGGTGGGCCGGGCCGGGCGGGTAACGTAGAGTATTTCCGGGCCAGGGCGGGGCCCAGGTCTCGCCATAAATGTTTTGATCGGGCTCAGGCGGGCCTCCCAACGTAAAAACGGGCCCGGGCCGGGCTCGGGCTGAAAAAATCGGCCCGTGCAGTGCTCTATAGTATACCCACAGCTCTTCTTTACATAAAAGCTCGCACTCTCAACATGTAGGTTTCAGTGTAGAATGCAAATCTCGAAAGTGGTAGTAGTTTTCAAAGAGGTGATCACAATAGTTTAATTAATTACATTGTTATTTCTACACTACCTCTATTTTCAAAGTATCTTCAAAGATAAAATAGACTACAGCTGGAAAACTTGCTGAAAAATATAAAATAACCAAGTCATCTCAGTTTGGTTAGCGAAACTTTCTGTGAACAGAGCTGGGCCTTTTCGAACAAAAAAAAAAGTATATTTTGAAAGCCTTTCATGATAAAGAACATATCATGCGTGCATACATCGACTTCTCTAAAGCCGTTTGGCTACCTCAATCATCCCACTTTGGTTAAAAGATGTCCCATGATTACGACACTCCCTAATGCAAAATTTGAGCGCAGCTGTGTACATGTTTTCATTTCGCAATATATTGAGGCATATAATTTGAGACCGAAATCACCGCACCGACTGGCAGGGGGCCAGTGCCGTCAGTGCCATAACACAAAAAGGGGCAGTACGGGAATGCTGGCATGATGAGCGGCATCGGAGCCAGGTGAAGAAGACGACGACGAACGCGCGAGCACACCCCCGCAGGGGCGTCTGCGCAAGCGGGCGTTTGGTGAGTTGCGCCACCACGTACCCGAGCACACGAGGGTTGGACCCTCCCGCGTGTAGCATTGCGCGGCTTAGCCGTGTCCGGGGAAAAGGGGATCCTGGGGGTTGAGCCGACGCTGAGTGTTTGGACCTTTAAGGCCCCTCAGCAGAGGCAACACACCCCTTTGGCCTCGGCTTCACGTAGACGGCACCCGCGGACTGACCCACCCGGGGGAAATCGGTGGTCGCCTTTTCCTATCCCCCTCTCCCACCTTTTGCTTTCCTGTCTCCTTTCTTTAACTATCCTATCATCTCTTCTCTTCTGTCAGTTCCTAATTTTCATAGGCGGCTTGGGTTAACCTTGTGTATGTGCCCTCCCTTGGGTACAATATATTGGGTTATAGTGGCAATGTACGGTTGGCGCCTGCAGCCTTACGCGTTAAGCACTGCAGCGTCCCCTAGTTGGGCTCCGTGCTGGGTGGCCGCCATTGCCGCCGAAATAAAACAAACCGTTATGGGAACACCAGCATTTCCCCGCCTACTTGATCGTCACCCTCTAAAGAGGGGACGCACCGATGAACTTTGCCTATCTTTCAACCGACCAAAAGATAACTATCCAAAATACCATGTTGTACACAGTGAAAATGATTCAAAACCGGCCAGGTCCATTTCTCCATTCATAGTTGCGAAATCTTTGACGGAAGCTTTAGGCTCAGGTTACAAAGTCATCAAAATGGCTAGCGGAGACCTTCTTCTTGAGGTCCCTCAGAAACAACAGTACGAGAAACTCGGGAACCTTGTGACTTTCGGCAACATACCAATTTCTATATCACCACACCGATCAATGAATAGCTCACGTGGAGTCGTATCAGAAGCAGACCTCCTAGAATTATCAGAAGCAGAACTCCTGGAAGGGTGGAAAGATCAAAATGTCACCAATGTAAAACGTATCATCATCAGACGGGACAACAAAGAAATGCCCACCAAACATCTTGTCCTCACATTTGGATCTAGCGTTCTGCCTGAAACCATCGAAACAGGATACATTAGGTTAACTGTTCGACCATATGTCCCTAATCCTAGACGGTGCTTCCAATGCCAAAGATTTGGCCATGGCTCACAGAGCTGTCGTGGTCAAATAACTTGTGCAAGGTGTGGAGTACAGGGCCACTCCTCCGACAACTGTACTGGCACTCCTCACTGTGTGAACTGCAGTGGTGACCACACATCCTACTCACGTTCCTGTCCAAACTGGAAAAAAGAAAAGGACATAATCACCCTAAAAGTAAAAGAAAATATTTCTTTCAAGGAAGCCCGTAAGAGGTGCTCACTTTTCCACAACACGTCTTATGCTGATGCGGCGCGTCGGGAGGCAGCGTCGCAGTGGCCACTGCCACCTGCCCAGCCCGCACACAGCGAGCTGTCGCTTGTGGCCCCTGCCCCCGGGGTGGAAGGAGCTAAGCCTACCCCACCCAACCAGCAAACAAGCCCGGTTACCCTAGGGTTACCGGCACCACAACAGTCCACGGCGGCATCCTGCGCTTCGCGTAGCGAACCGGCAGGACCGCCAGCAGCGCCCATGGTGGGTGCAGTCAAGGCTGCCTCATCCTCTCCGGCCCCTGCTGCCGCTGGCAACAGCCGGCGCAGCTCAGGCCCAAAGGCAGCCCCATCGACCTCCGGGCTGGTGGGCACAAAGGTCTCGTCCTTCGCGGCGAGACTTTCTCGCGAAATTTCTCGCTCGCAAGAGCGTGTGTCCAGCGGCTCACATGAGGCAATGGACACTACACCCATCCCGACGGTGCATCAAGCGCCTAAGGAGTGGAGAAGGCTCCCTCGACCGCTTCAGAAAGGACAAATCCCGCGTTACAGGGCCTGGAAAAGGTTCTGTAACCTAAGGCAACACTTCCTTTTTGTACACACAGCACCAATATTACTTTCAGTATGGATATACAAATCATACAGTGGAACGTCCGAGGCATTCTTAGGAACCTCGATGATGTGCAAGAAATTCTCCACGAACACAATCCAAAAGTGCTGTGTGTACAGGAAACTCACTTAAAATCGGAACATGCAAACTTTCTTCGACAGTATGTTACGTTTCGTAAAGACCGCGATGATGCTCTTGCATCTTCAGGCGGTGTTGCCATTATAATTCAGAAAAGCATAGCGTGTCAACGTTTACCACTGCAAACGCCCCTCGAAGCAGTGGCAGTTCGACTTGTTCTCTTAAACAAACTCATCACCATTTGCTCGCTTTGCATACCCCCATATTACCACTTACACAAACATGAATTCCAGTCCCTAATAGACGAATTGCCAGAACCTTATCTTGTTCTTGGGGATCTGAATGCACACAGCGGACTGTGGGGCGACTCTCGCATCGATGCTCGAGGCCGTCTAATTGAAGGCTTTCTTTTCTCATCCAGTGCATGTCTGCTAAACAACAAAAAAAAAACCTACATATTACTGTCTTGCAAACAAAACTTTTTCTTCTATAGATCTCAGCATAGCTTCTCCATCCGTATTACCCGAACTTGAATGGGAAGTTATTAAAAACCCTTACGGGAGCGACCATTTCCCAATACTGCTGAGAGCAACAAGACAACACGAATCTCCACCACATGCTCCCCGGTGGAAGGTCGATGCAGCGGACTGGGAGAAATACCAAACACTTACCAGTACGATCTCGTGGGCTGACATGTCTTCGCTCGAAATTGATGGTGCCGTCGAGTATTTTTCTAACTTGATAATTGATGCAGCTTCTAAGTGTATCCCCCAAACAAGTGGACTTTCTAGCAAACGCCGTGTTCCATGGTGGAATGAACAATGCCGGAACGCGCGTAGGCAGCAGAACAAAGCATGGAGGCAGCTTCGCGATTCTCCTACTGCTGAAAACCTTTTCAATTTTAAGAAAATCAAGTCCCAAGGCAGGAGAACGCGCAGACAAGCCAGGAGAGACAGCTGGCAAACATTCTTATCAAGCACCAATTCATACACTGATGAGGCCAAGGTTTGGAACCGGGTCAATAGAGTAAGAGGACGACAAACACATCCGCCTCCCCTGATAGACACGCAGGGAGACAGCCTGGAGGACCAAGCGAACCATCTGGGTGCAGATTTTGAACATGTGTCCAGTTCATCGCACTATTCTACAGCATTTACAACATACAAATCAGCAATAGAAAAACAAAAACTAGACCGAAAGAGCACCGGGAACGAGCCATACAACTTACCTTTCTCTCTAGCAGAACTGCATGAATCACTCGCCTGCTGCAACCAATCTGCCCCAGGCTCTCACCGCATACTATATGAAATGTTGAAGAACCTGCCCTCCGAAACGAAGAAAACCCTTCTCTGTCTGTATAACTGTATATGGACCTCCGGCACGATCCCCTCTGCCTGGAAAGAGGCCATAGTGATTCCTATCCTGAAGCAGGGCAAGGATCCATCGTCCGTATCGAGTTATCGGCCCATACCTCTAACAAGCTGCATCTGCAAAGTCTTCGAGAAGATGATAAACCGCCGTCTGATACATTTCCTAGAATCAAACAAGCTGCTTGACCCATACCAGTGTGGATTTCGCGACGGCCGATCCACCACTGATCATCTGATACGCCTAGAGGCTCAGATTCGTGAGGCTTTTGTCCACAAGCAATTCTTCCTGTCTGTTTTCCTTGATATGGAAAAAGCATACGACACCACCTGGCGATTCGGAATACTAAGAGACCTCGCACACTGTGGAATACGTGGCATTATGCTGAATATCATTGAAAGTTATCTGTCCAACCGCAGATTCCGTGTTCGTGTGGGTAGCGCCTTATCAAGACCATATGTGCAGGAAACTGGAGTACCACAGGGTGGTGTGCTTAGTTGCACCCTCTTTATCGTGAAAATGAACTCTCTGCGTCTGTACATCCCACGCAACATATTTTATTCAGTATATGTCGACGATGTACAGATAGGGTTCACGTCATGTAACCTTGCAATCTGTGAGCGGCAGGTTCAGCTTGGTCTGAACAAACTGTCTAAGTGGGCAGACGAGAATGGGTTTCGGCTTAACCCACAAAAGTCCACATGCGTCCTCTTCTCCAGAAAGAGAGGTCTGCACCCTCATCCCAACATCGAGCTACAGGGTGAGGGTCTACCTGTAAAAACTGACCACAAATTCCTAGGCGTAATTCTAGATGCGAAGTTAACGTTTATCGCACATCTAAAGTATTTAAGAAACAAGTGCCTGAAGACAATGAGCATCTTGAAAGTGTTGTCTTGCACTACGTGGGGTAGTGACACAAGATGTCTATTGAATCTTTATAAGAGCCTCATTCGATCACGTATAGACTATGGTTCCATTATATATCACTCCGCGACGCCGAGCGCCTTCAAGATGTTAGACCCTGTCCACCATCTGGGCATCCGCCTTTCTACGGGTGCTTTCAGAACAAGCCCCGTAGAAAGCCTCTACGCTGAATCAAATGAATGGTCGCTCCATCTGCAGAGAACGTACTTATCCTTTGTATATTTCCTAAAAGTGAACTCAAACAATTCGCACCCTACCTACACAACCATACATGATCTGTCCAGTGTCCAAACCTTTCAGAACCGCCCTTCCGCTAGAAAGCCCTACGCACTGCGAGTGAGAGGTCTTGCCGAAAAAATGGATGTGTCACTCCACGAGCACGATGTCATGCCCTCTCCTGTACAGCTGCCACCATGGCAGTGGCAGCTGATTCAGTGTGATCTGTCCTTCATTGAGGTTACAAAGCATGCGCCGGTCCTACATATCCGTATGCATTTCCTCGAATTGCAGCACAAATACTCTTGACCGGAATATTTTACTGACGCTTCAAAGTCACACGCTGGCGTGTCTTACGCGGCGGTCGGTCCATCATTTTCTGCTGCGGGAGTTCTACACCCAAACACAAGCATCTTTACAGCGGAGGCGTACGCCATCCTGGCGGCGGTTAAACACATCAAACAGCTAGACATACGCAAGGCAGTCATTTACACTGACTCTTTGAGCGTGTTGAAATGTTTAAACACTCCAAGTAGGCACAGAAACCCCGTAATCATAACTCTTTATTCCACCATTTGCACCGCGTATGTATCCAAGCAGCAAATTGTGCTCTGCTGGGTGCCAGGGCACCGCGAGATCGAAGGGAATGAGTTGGCCGACAAGCTAGCCACATCAGTTCATACAGACGCTGCCACTTCACCCATAGCCGTCCCTGTAATGGACCTAAAGCCCTTTATTAAGAAAAAGGTCAGGACCTACTGGCAACGTCTGTGGGACAGAGAAACGGGCAACAAATTACACACTATCAAGCCTCATCTCGCTCATTGGCCGCCAGAATCGAAGACACGCCGCACACAGGTTACACTTTGCAGACTCAGGATAGGACACACATACAGTACACATGCTTACTTATTGTCCGGTGGCGATCCGCCTGTCTGTGATGAATGTGGCGAGCCACTCAGTGTACTTCATGTCCTCTTACAGTGCCCTGAACTGGAGCCTCGGAGGAAAAACATTTTCCATTACCATCACGGCAATATCTCCCATTACATCCTTCTATGTTTTTGAGCAATGAACCTCTTTTTAAATATGAATCACTTCTCGCGTTTTTAAAAGACATACATAATTTCCGTGTTATCTATGCAGGTGACGTGTAGCACGGCCTCTCTGCAGAGGCCACTGCTGCGGTATTTTATTAAAGAAAGCACGTGCCTCGTGGTCTTTGTTCACAAAGGCCTTCGGTAGGCGTTGTGCTGCTTTTATATCCTTAATTTTAGCACCATCACCACTTCTCATACATTCAGGACCCGCAGATCACTCCACACGTCACTGCCATAATTCTATTCGATATATTTTTTACGCTTATATACCGCGATTTGCTCTTAGGCCCCTTTACAGCCACATAGCATCCTACCATCGGAACCCACTGATCATGGCAAGCATACCATTCATTGTCTTGGCGCTCTTTGGCCACATTTGGCCCTTGCGCCAAAAAACACCAAATATCATCATCAACGCGCGAGCACGCGCGAGTTCGCGTGGTTGCGCCGAGGGACGACACGGTCGCCTACGAGCTGCGCTCTGAAATATTAGAACGGTATGAGGTACGTGGTTCACCATTGGAATTTGCATCCTCTTATTTAGTAGTCTGCAAGCGATGCGTCGAAAGTGGCGTGCCTCGTTCTTCAGGCGAACATAGCTTGCACGCCTCCCTCAGGGAGGCGTGCAAGAACTTTTGTTATTTAATTTTTCTCCAAGAAACTTAGAGATGAGAGATGGCTGTTAGGCGCTTCTTTAGGTACCTGGGGTACTTCAGTACATGAGATGATGCAACTCAACAGGACGCTTTTTCACGGGTACTTAAGGTACACCTTGGAAGTGCTGACCAATACCTGTAAAACTAACATCGGTACAATCGAAAGTGCTCAGGCACAGGTACTTAGGGTCTGACTACGGTTGCCACGATGTAAATCAACATCAGAAACCATTGCAATTGCACATGATTACCTAGCCAAGATTCACATTATTATGGAAGCGCTCAGAGCACACGTCAGGCACCTTGCTCGCGCTCCTTCCCACATCTAGCCTCACTGCCAGAAGACCGACCACGTGCCTTTTTGTCAGACGATACTGCCTTATCGTTTATACCTTCCATCAGGTTACACAGCTGCAGCGAGAGTTTTGTTTCCTCCTTGGTGCTTGACTCAGCCACAAGTTCGACTGACGGTGCCAGGAATTCGAATGAAGGCCCAACTCTCATCACCAGCTCTCGAGCAACTTTCACTGATCTTGCTTTACGAAAAATACAGTGATCATACCCATCCTATACACTGATAGTTCAACCCCCATGGACGGTTCTGCAGGATCAGTGTTTTTTCCTGCGAAAATCTCCACCTTGAAGTTCAAGCTTTTCGTTGCGTACTTCGCGTAATTCGCGAGGAACCACCGAACAAATGGAGTGTCTTCAGTGACTCCGAAGGCAGCTCTACATTGCTTGCTTTCCGCCTTACGCCGTTGACCCCACGAACAACTAGTCCTCGAAATTCGAGAGATCCTTCATCGTCTCGTCGAGCAAGGACACGACGTCACCTTTCAGTGGCTCCGTAACCACTGTGGCGTAATGGGCAACGAACATGCCGATGTAGCTGCTCGATCTGCTCATGAAAACGGCGTGCAGGAACCAATCTCGCTGTCAAGAAAAGATGCAGCAGTGAAACTTCGAGTGCTTGCATACGATGCCCCACAATCGTTGTGGAACACACCTAGTTTGCGGCACACACGTCTGCATCGACTGAACCCCTGTTTTCGACTTCGACCTCCACCTGGACTATGCCGACCCGAAACAACGGTACTTTGCCGATTGTGGCTTGGTGTCGCATTTACCAAGTCGTTTGCTTTCCGCATCGGATGGGAGGATAGAGCTGCGTGTGACCACTGCGGCGATGAGGAAACTATCGAACACGTACTATGCCATTGCGCCCGATCACTCAGTCACTCGCGACCACACTGGCGCGTCTTGACCAGCCGCTTTCGGAGCAGGCAGTCCTGGAACGCCGGCCTATAAAGTCGTCACACAACAAGTCAGTCAAGGCACTCTGGAAGTTCATGCGATCGAGTGGACTTTCTGACAGACTATAGTTCTCACGGACGTTTCCAACCTCCTCTACTTTTATTGCGATAGCAATTATATGGACACTTCAACCGGATTTCTGCCGTCGGCGTCGCCGTCGCCGTGAGGTTCCGTATAGATTCCAAGGGCAATAAAATCGTCGCCGCGCACCGTATGCGCCAGCGAAAGAGCGCGGGGGACGCGCGCTATCACGGAGGGCGAACTACCCCGCGCGCTATCACGGAGAGCGAACGCACGGTGGAAAGCAAACGCAACCGTCGCCCGAAAGGCTGTGGGGGTATGGGAGGGAGGGAGGCGGGGCGGCGCTGTGCTCCGGCACCAAAGGCGTATCTTGCCACTTAATCTCCCACGCGAAAGCAAGAAACGGGAAGAGGGAGGGGGGGGGGGGGCAGCTTCTCCTCTGCCAACAACTTCTCCTTTGCCTGGCGGTGCCGGTCGCCCGCACCGTCTCTTATCTCCACACGGCTCTGACCTCTGTATGCTCTGTGCATTCGCCGCTCAGTTTCCGTTGAAGCGATAGACCGCGCGAACCTGCGCTTGCTGCCAGCGTTTTGACAGTCGTTGGCTGCGGTCATTCAGTGTGATCTATTCATGTTTGCTTGTGCGCGCTGACACCACGATTGTTATTTCAGTTAGTAAGCCAATGTGTATAAGTTTATGCAGCCGATAAAACTACTATCCTTACTCCGAATTGCCCTCTACTAATTTGCTATCGCAATCGATGCTTCGCCTTTCGGGCGAAACTGCGACATTTTTTTATTTTTAGTTTTTCACGTAACTGCTTTTTCTCTCCCCTATTCTTTCTGGCTTTCATTTCCCCTTCCCCCAGTGCAGCGTGGCGGACCAGAATCATTTCGGGTTAACCTCCCTGCCTTTCCTACCCGGTTTCTCTCTCTCTATTGTTATTTAATTTTTATGTTAATCATATCATTAACATTAGCCCTTACCTCACAGTGTATTATATGTTGATTACATCACACTTCTCTTACAGTGGATATAAATAATGTTTCGCATAAGCTGAATAATCGGAGCACACAAAATTGCCTAGACATTTTTGGGAGAAAATGCTAAAGTGACATTGTTTTCTCCAAAACCGACAAGCATTATACTACTCGATAGCCTTCTTTGGGCAATGTCACAACAGAAGTTCATGAAATAAATCCTTGGTGTATATTTCCACAAAAATTTGTCATGAGATACACAACCGAATCCAGTAATTTCAAAATTATCTCATCTTGATTGTACGCTAGCGAAAATACAGTTTTACATTCATTCAGTGTCAAGCTGCAAATTTATTTATTTATTTATTTGTACATACTGCAGCCCTATCGGGCTATGGCAGGAGTGGGTGTGAAAAGCAGAGGAATGACAAATAATAAACAATAAAGGCAATACGAACACAGCAAATCAAAACTATTCAATGGCTGCTAAGAATAAGTTTAAAGGAAGAGAACGAGTAGGACCAGGCAAACAATTCCAGTATTTAATTACACGGGGAAATAAACTGTATTTAAAAGTGTCCGTACGGGCAAAATAAGGCGTGATGTTTAGGTGATGGTAACTTCTAGTACGAGATGGTTTTGCAGGAGGTAGATAATTATCTGAAGATATACGGCAAGAGGAGTTAATAATGCAATGCAATAACTTCAGTGATTCCGTGCGTCGGCGGTCTGAGAGCGGTTGCAAGCCTAGGGATAAAAGCGCTGTAGAGGGTGAAAAATCCCTGTCGTACCTACGGCATATGAAGCGGATCGCTTTCTTTTGGATGGCCTCAATCTGATTAATGTGGCATTGTTTGTGTGGATTCCAGAAAGGAGAAGCATACTCTAGTATAGGCCGGATTATCGGTTTATACATGAGTAGTTTAGTGTCCCTTGGGGCTGTGATCAATGTGCGGCGCAGATAGCCTAACTTTTTCAATGCCTTTGAGGATATTAAATCTATGTGCTTCGACCAAGACATACATGGTGTGAAAACAAGACCAAGGTATTTATATTCACTAACGCTCTGAATTGGAGTATTATTAACTTTGTAAGTGAAAACGGAAGGCGTCGTTTTATTAGTGAAAGTCATAACAACCGTTTTACGGATGTTAATGGTCATTTTCCAGGTAGCCCACCAAGAGCTAAAATTAGAAAAAGATTTTTGAAGCTGTAAATGGTCCTGAAAGCAGGAAATTTTATGATATAATACACATCATCAGCATACAAACGTATATTTGAGGTTATGTGATGAGGCAAATCATTTATAAAGACCAAGAAAAGCAACGGACCCAGCACGGAACCTTGTGGCACTCCTGAGGGCACCTCTGACACCCTGGAATTAGCTTTGTTAAAGGACACAAATTGAGATCGATCGGAAAGAAAACTAGAAATCCAGCTGAGAAGGCGGGGGTTATTAAGGATTGCGTCAAGTTTATACATCAATTTCGAATGAATCCCTGTATCGAATGCCTTTGAAAAGTCAATGAAGATTGCGTCAATTTGGTTGCCCGCGTCGAGGTTAATACAAGTGCCATGTGTAAATTCACTTAGCTGAGTTAATGTGCTGAACCCACGTCTGAAGCCGTGCTGGACATTAGTTAGTAATTTATGTGACTCAAGATATTCAATAATGTGCTTGTAAATAATGTGCTCTAATATTTTACATGAATAAGAGGTTATAGAAATTGGTCTATAATTAGATAAAACGTGTTTGTCACCGGTCTTGAATAAAGGAAGAACTTGAGCGATTTTCCAGGATGGGGGTACTGTAGGGGATGCCAGGGATTTGCGGAATATGACAGTGAGGTAGCGACAGGTCCATAATGAGTACCCTACCAAAAACAAGTTAGGAATGCCATCTGGCCCTGCAGACTTCTTAATATCGAGTTTCAATATTAGGTTCAAGACACCTTCTTCGGTAATGTTAATTTCATTGATGGATACGTCGCTACGTGCAATGGTGTCTGTTTGGATAACGTTGTTGTCACAAGTGAAAACTGACTGGAAATACTCATTAAAAGCGTTTGACATATGAAGTGGATCATTGGTAGAATCATTGTTAATCACCATAGAAGTAGCCGTCGTATCACGTGGCAAGATTGACGACCAAAGTTTACGCGGGTTGGTTTTTAGTAGGTCCTGCAGCTGCACACGGAAGAAGAAATCCTTAGCGCAGTTAATTTTCAGTCTAAGCTCCTCTTTTGCCTTAACGAAATTCATGACTGCTTGATTGTTTGAGCGCCTCTTACACCTTAGTCTATTTACTCGACGTGCCAGATGCAATATATCTCGCGTCATCCAGGGAATTCTTCTTTGTTTTGAAATGAACAAAACACTGAATACTTTTTTTAACCAAGCATTCGAAATAGGTTACCAATGCGTTAACATCACAAGTAGAACTTAGTGCAACGAATTCTTCAAAACCACCAGACAGAGTGTCTATTATTGAAACATCATCAGTGCGATTAAAATCTGGAAATGTAGAGAAAACAAAATTCTGCTTAGTAACCGAGAAATTTAAGGAGACAAGAACGGCCTGGTGATCAGAAATTCCCTGAATGACATCACTTCTGTAGCCTTTTGCAACAATGTTAGAACTAACGAAAACCAAATCAAGCAGAGCGCCACATCGTGTAGGTTTATCGGTAATCTGGACAAGGTCGAATAAAAGGGAAAAGGCAACTAGTTCTCCATGTATGGACGTCTCTTTCGCAAGGGTTAATGTAGGCCAATGAATGCCGGGGGCGTTGAAGTCACCCATGCAAATGAGGTTACCCGTATTTAGCTGCTGCTCGTTAATATAGCGACTAAGAGTTACAGCGTGGTCTACAGAGGAACTTGGTGGACGGTAAACGACGCCTATCACGACATGTGCTTTGTCTATATAAACTTTACACCAGACTGATTCTATGTCACATGGTGGTGATAATCGTGAAAAACTTCACGCTTTATTCCTCTGGAATTAAGGCTGCTGCTTTTTGGTATGGGGTGCCGCCAAACTGGCTAACTGAAATGACTTAAATGGCCTTCAAACGAAGACTATTCGCCATAAGCCGGAAAGCACTACACTGCCCAGACAGCTCTGCTACTAAGGAATGTTGACCTTATTCCTCTGCATAATCTCTAGACATCGGTATAATGAATAGCTATTCAGCATAAAGAAAACCTTAAAGCCCTGAGGTACAGTTTTATGTGCTGGATGAACTCAAATGTAATATATATATATATATATATATATATATATATATGTAAAGAACTCAACGGAGACGGATAAAGCCGTTCCTCCATTTTATTGAACTTCTTCTTCTCCTTCTTCTCCTCCGGTACTCGCGCCACTTCTACTTCGTCTTGACGGCACTCCACATTCTCCGGGGCCTCTGACTTCATCCCTACTGGGATGGTATGGGATGATGTTCCCAACGCAGCTAACTTCGATCGTCTTCGCCGGAGTCTCGTAGTACACTGACTTGAGGATTCCTTGCTGGCTTGCCGTTTTGGTGACCATGTATGGACCACTAAATTGGCACTTGGAGCCGCTCAGTCCTTTCTTGACGAGTATAAAACCTCCAGGTTCAACCACAGGCAACTTATGATAGTGCCTATTGTCGAATAAGTTTCTCTTCATTCCACATTTATATTTCATTTGCTGTTCGGCGATTCCTAACTGATGATCTGCAGGAAGCCAAGGACTTGTTCCATTTGCACAAAAGTATGGACTGCAGCCCAACCCCTCCGTGTAGGTGTTATTGTGGTGAGTCACTGCAGCTTCCAAGGCACATTTCCATCCACCAGGAAAGGTAGGGTATAAATCCAAATACTTCTTGAGGTCGCGAATTAACCCTTCTGCGAGTGCGTTGCCTTCCGGGTGGTACGGAGTCGAAAACCTTAGAGTGATGCCTCTCTGTTCGGCCCATCTTCTGAGCTTTTCGTCACGGAAAGCAGGTCCATTATCAGAGACCAATACTTTAGTTGTCTTGAAGATGACGCGTTCCATTAGGGTGATTACAGAGTTGGCATCCTCCTTTCCACACTTAGCTGCTGCCATTCTTGTACATTCGTCAATGGCGACAAGGAAAGCCTGCGTCCTTCGCACGCCTTCCCCCTTCTTTTTGACTTCAGCGAAGTCGAGGTGGACAACTTCAAAGGGTACGCTCGAATACTTGGGAATGACCATTTCGTTTCCTCTAGGTTTGTATTTGGCTTTAGCCATTTGACACAGGTGGCAAGTTCGGACATATTCATGTACGTCTTCTTTCATACTTTCCCAGGTAAAGCGCTGGTTTATCTTTCTGAACGTTTTTGAGAATCCGTCATGCCCACCCGATTCGGCGCTGTCATGGTAAAGTCGCAAGATTCACGGCCGGCATGTTTCTGGCACGTAAAGTTTCTCGACCTGTGGTCGAAGTTCCTCTGTTCCCTCCCAGATGCCGATGGCGCACACTTTTTCCGTATTTGCTGCTGATGGAATATGCAGCCTCGATAATGCATCAGCTTCTGGTAGCTTGTCCCCTGGTCTGTGGGTCACTTCAAATGTGAATTGCTGCAGTTCGTTGATCCACCTTGCAATTCTGCCTTTCGGTTGAGAGAGATTGAGAAGATAGGTAAGTGCTTTGTTGTCCGTAAACAGCTTGAACTGTCGACCTTCAAGATAGGTTCGGAAATACCTTACAGCCATTACCACTGCAAGTGCTTCCTTTTCCGTAGTAGGGTAGTTTTCTTGCGCTTTCGTAAATGTGTATGAGTAATAACCCACAGCCTTGAGTTGGCGTGCTGGTGGCTGTGAGTCATCCCGTTGGTAGAGTAGAGCCCCAGTTCCGTAAAGTGATGCGTCCGTGCAGAGCTCGAAAGGTTTTTCGAAGTCCGGAAGTATCAAGACCGGATCTGAAGATATCATGTTGACAAGTGCTTGATATGTTTGTTCGCAATGTTCACTCCAAACAAACGGTGCACCTTTCTGTGTGAGAGATGTCAAGCACTTCGTCATGGTGGCGTAGTGTGGTATGAAGGCTCGAAAGTGTCCAGACAGACCTAGAAAAACTCGCAATGAATGCAAATCATACGGCCGAGGCAATGTCTTTATCCTCTCGACAGACTCTGCTTTGGTGCTTTTCGTGTGGCCGTCAAACACTCTGCCCTGAAATACCACAGACCGCTTGAAGAACTCGCTTTTTCTCACATTGATCTTCAACTTGGCTTTACTCAGTGCTTCCAAAACCTGTGATAAATGCTTTGCGTGCTGGTCCTCTGTTTTAGAGTACACAATTATGTCGTCCACGTAGACGTTACAAAATTGTTCGGTACAAGCAGATAGAACATTGTTCATCATTTTTTGAAACCAGGCGCCCGAGTTCTTCCAGCCAAATGGGAGCCTGTTGTATTCGTACACATCGAACGGTGTAACAAAAGCTGTAAACTTCTTGTATTCTTCTTGTAGAGGAACTTGCCAATAACCTTTGCAGAGATCGATTCGCGAAAACCACTCACATCCTCCAGTTTCATTAATTATGCCATCGATCCGTGGCATAGGAAATGGAAACAAGTCTGTCTGTCGGTTTATCAATCGGTAGTCCGTGCACAACCTGAAAGTACCGTCCTCCTTAGGCACAATTGTTATAGGTGATGCAACGGGGATGTCGAGGGCCTGATGATGTTAGCATCTAGCATTTGTTGCAGTTCGTTTTTGAGCCATACTTTCTTCTCGTGAGATAGCGGATAGGGCTTCTTGCGGACTACATTTGTGTCTCGCAGCTTAAATGGAACTTCCAGGAAAGGAGTCGCAGGAGGGTATGCTCCAACGCAGATGAGCTCAGGATACGTTGTTGTCAGTATCTCGTCTGCGTTTCTCACCGTCCTAACCTGCGTTCCTTGTGCTCAGCAGTTTTCTTCTAAAGTTGAGTCGATGGTTAATTCATCTTTCCAAGATATGTTTAACTTAAGGCGCCTCATGTCCGGCCTTGACAGTATGAAAGAAAAACTCACGTCATTCATTACAAGTGCCTTAACCTCGATTGTCCGATTCTGGTATTTAACAATCACTGTTGTCCAGTAATGCCGAATTCTTCTGCGGCCGTCGTAACTTTGCACCTCCACTGCTTTATCTTGTCGGATTTCCCTTTTGTCTGCCAGGACCTCATTTATGAGACTCACAGACGCTCCTGTGTCCACTAGCACATGCGTGCCTCTGCCATTAATTTTCATTTCGGCATGAGGAAGGTTAGTCTTCAATAAATATACAACAGCTCTGTCGTTGTATGACACAGATGCACTGTCCTTACACTGTACTTGGCTTTCCATCCTTTCACTCCCAAGTGATATCTCTTTCGCTTCTGCGCTCATCTGCTCTCTGGTTACTATGCTGTTGGCGTCCACTTGAGCAACATTTTCGGCCTTCTTCCGCGTAGTTAGATGTCGGTCGGCATGCGCAAGGGAGTGTACAACAACGTTATTCAGGGCGAGCAAGAGATCCTCGGTGGTCTTAGGAGATCTGGCCAGCAGCTGTTTCTGACAGTCTTTGTTCATGCCTAGCATAATCAGTGGCACAAGTGATGTCTCAGGAAGGTTTGCGTCAGCGAGCAGGAGTAGCCTTCGCTATTCATAAAAGTATTCTTGAAGGCTTCCGACTTTGTGTCTAAACAAAATGGCATTGTTCCACCGTTCTAACCGGTTAATTTCAAACGATGTCAAGAAGCTCTGTTTCCATTGACTCCACGTGTCACTAAGGTCGTCTAAGATTCTCATGTCGAACCACTTTTTCGCAATTCCCGACAAAAATGGCCTGAGGTTTCTTATCTTATCATCGTCCGAATCCCATCGATTTTGTTGGTAGGCATATTCATAAAAGCCAATCCACGCAGTGGCAGCCGTTGATATACCATCAAAATGGTCCGGCTGAATGGCATCACCTTTTGGAACGGCTCTGTGTAATGTCGCCTGGCTCAATATGTTCAAGAGCTGTGACTGTTGCTCAACCTGCTTTGACTGCATCTGCAGTAAGTCAATCATAATAGATATGGTATTCTGTCCAGAAGGTGACTCATTGGACGATGTCTGACAGTAGTTCTCGTCATGGTGCATCAAACTGCGAAATTCAGCCGTACCTCTCTCTGTCAAGGGACACTCGCGTGAGCTTGCCTTGCTGGTGACGTCGATGAGCGGCTCGATCAATGTAGAAGGCCTGCCCGAGTCAGCGTCGCTCTTGTCACTGGGACGGTAGCTACCCGGCGTGTCCATCTTCGGCGAGTCTTCTCAGCGCGCACTAGTCTTCTCAGCGCGCACTAGTCTTCTCAACGCGCACTAGTTTTAATCCTCTGCGACTGCGCCAAAATGTAAAGAACTCAACGGAGACGGATAAAGCCGTTCCTCCATTTTATTGAACTTCTTCTCCTTCTTCTCCTCCGGTACTCGCGCCACTTCTACTTCGTCTTGACGGCACTCCACAATATATATATATATATATATATATATATATATATTGTGATGTGGAAGTACGGCACCGTGTCTAGGCTGCTTGGGCGAAGAGCGAGGTAGAGGAAGAGGACGTTGGCAGATAATATAACAGCTGGCCCTGGAACGCGTGCTGTCTCTGTGTCTCTCACTCCGTTACAATGGCGCAGCCAACCAACGATCCTCTGCTGGACGACCTGCAGTCGGACAGCGTGTTGCTGAGCAGACGCACACTACCGCGTGCCGCTGCTTCTACTACTCTGGCTTCTGCAACCGAGCTCATTACCGCTCCTGTCCAAGCCAGTACGCTGTCTGCAACCGTCAACACAGCTCAGGTCAGCGACTCAGCTTCCGTGGATATGGTAACTACCTCGGCGCCAAGGGACGCCGTACACGCTCCCTTGGGCTTTGCTTCCCGTACCGCGCAGCAAGCGACCTCAGCATCGACCCCAGAATTCATAACTCCTACCCCAAATGTGGTTTCCAGCGACCCCGCCGTATTCACACAGGCAATCGCTGCTATGACAAGTTAGTTCGAAGACGCCAACATCTCCGTCGTCGCAGCGCTGGCACGTACCGCGCTGCTCCGCCATCTCTCACAGAAATTCCGGAATTTCGTGGGTTTCCCGATAACTCGACTCTCTGGCTGCAAAACATCAATTTCCTGGCCAGTTGGCACTCTTGGCCCGACGACGTCAAAATGTCGATTGCTGAGAGTCGACTTCGCGATTCCGCCAAAGCCTGGCATCGATACGATGGCTGGAACCACCAAATTTGGGCCGAATGGAGTGCAGCTTTATAGTGCTTGCCTTCAGCCCGCTCTCATCCACATATGATGACCAGTTCATGCGTATGCGGTCGCGCCGACAAGCGCCCACTGAATACGTCACCAATTACGTCTACGATAAGCTCCCCCGCAAGGGCACCTTGAGTATCAAGGTGATGGTGCTTGGCGCCACCACGGACCCTTAGCCCCCATACCGAAGCTGTCATCCGCACCGTGGCGAAAGGTTTTTAGGTGAAGGGTAGAAACCATGAACGGTGGCAGTCGGGGCCATGGTCAAGCTCCGGCCGATGGGCTCTTCGTCTGTGTACCAGGCGGCGAGCTCCGAGACCTTCCTGTGAATAAGACGGTGAAACACAGGTGACATTCTAGGAACCGTCGGCATATCCATATCGCATGAGTACTTTTTCTTCCAAAAAACCCGATCGGTCCCTGAAAAGGGGCCGCACCGAAGACATGTTAGACAAAACTCGAACTCAATGTGATCACTTCACACGCTTCCTGATTATACACTCTCTTGTAGACAATGACTCTGTTGCTGCAATGTCCGTTTTTGTTATCGCTAGGACCCTTGAGAAGCTGATAGGCAAAAACTATGAAGCAAAGAAACTGTCATCCGGTGATCTTCTTGTTGAAGTGTCAAAGAAAGATCATTCCGACATCCTCCTCAAGCAAAAGCAGTTCGCCCACTTACAGGTGTCCGTTACCCCCCATCGCAGTCTAAACACAGTTCACGGCGTCATATCAGAACGTGATCTGATCCGCGAAACAGACTCTGACCTCCTCGATGGCTTCAGAGATCAAGGTGTCATCGCCCTACGCCGCATCACCATAAGGCGAAACGGTGAAGATGTAGTGACACCCCATATCGTCTTGACGTTTAATCGTTCCCGTCTACCAGACGCTGTGAAAGCAGAGTTCATTCACTGCAAAGTCCGCCCCTATGTCCCAAACTCGAGAAGATGCTTCAAGTGCCAAAATTACGGACACGGATCCAACACACTGTCGCGGAAAACTCACCTGTGCAAAGTGTGGTGCTCACGAGCATCCAACCGAAAGTTGCAGTGCCACTCATACAGAATGTCCCAACTGTCATGGGCCGCACGCTGCGTACTCGCGAACCTGTGAAATATTCCAAAATGAGAAAAACATAATTCAGATCAAGGTAACCGAAAACATAACATTCCCTGAAGCCCGGAAGAAGCTCTCGCTTCTCTCCGCAAGATCCTACGTTGACGCAGCGTGCCGGGGGGCCGGGCGGCGTCTAGTTACGGTGGGCACGCAGTACAGCTTTGCTGATGCGCGCCTTTCTCGGCCCCCCAGCAAGCAGCCATCGGCTGCACCAACCTTCCAAGTTCCAGAGGTCAACTTCTCACACTCCTCTGGAACAACACAGACAACTGAGAGGGAGTCTACCCTTCTTGACAAACCCTCATCCGCTTCCGAGTCTCCGCCGGAAGCAATGGAAGTGACCCCGGGATCCTCGGTGTCTCCGACGCTGAGAGAGTCCCCCAAAGAGAGGCGGAGTTTTCTAGACCGCCTCAAACAGAAAAAACATCCGCCAGTCAAGCCGCCTAACAAAGGCGGTGACACTTGAATAACCCGTCCCCTTATCACTCGCAAAAATGGCTGCTGAGAGCATTATACACTGGAACTGCCGAGGGCTACTGAGAAATCTGGATGACATATATAAAATACTTGCACAATACCAACCAAACATACTTTGCCTACAGGAAACACACTTAAACCCAACACGCACAAACTTTCTCAAAGAATATGCAGTATACCGGAAAGGCAGGCAAGGCACTGCCCACTCATCGGGTGGCGTCGCTATTGTTGTGCAGAACACAATTCCCTGTCAGAGTATCACACTAGATACCGATTTAGAGGCAGTGGCAATACGGGCTCTAACTTTTGGTAGAATAATAACTGTATGCTCCCTATATATTCCTCCGGACCATCACCTATCCGTCCAAGAATTTGAAAAACTTATTGACCAGCTCCCGGATCCATTCATGTTGGTTGGAGATTTCAATGCACACCACCCACTATGGGGATGTTCAAGAGTTGATTCCCGAGGTGCACTAATCGAAAAATTTCTATTGTCCTCCGGTTCCTGTATATTTAATAAAAAAGACCCAACATATTTTAATTTAGCACACAACTCATACACAGCAATAGACCTTGCTTTTGGCTCTCCGGTGCTCTTGGCAACCACTGAGTGGTCTGTTATCGATAATCTGTACGGAAGCGACCATTTTCCTGTTTGCCTAAAACACACAGGAAACATAAATATGGTTGTAAATAATCATAGGAAATTTAAAGAACAGGCTGCTGATTGGAAGAACTTCCGAGAACTCTCAAAACTGCCCAGTTCTCCAATCGTAGACCTAGGGATAGACGAATTACAATCCATGATCACTCTGCATATTATAGAAGCGGCACAGAAGTCAATCCCACAGACATCAAATAAGACACAAAACAAACGTAGGCCATGGTGGAATGCGGAGTGCAGGAATGCCCGTGAGAACCAAAACAAAGCATGGTCGAAATTCCGCAGGTGTCCTACAGTTAACAATTTAATAGACTTCAAGCGTGCTAAAGCAAATGGCAGGCGTATCCGACGTGCATCCAAACGGGAAAGCTGGCAGTCATTCCTCTCATCTGTAAACTCCTACACAGATACACATAAAGTGTACAACATACTTAGAGCACTTCAAGGGCGCAGTGCTCACCCAGTGCCTCTGGTCAGCACTGCTGGTGATGCACTGGAACACCAAGCAGATGCAATAGGTCAACATTTTGAATATATCTTCAGCTCAGCACATTATACAGACTCCTTCATGCGACACAAGCTAGCGGAGGAGCGGAAACCTATCCGTGATAAAAGGCCATCCACAGGAGGGTACAATAGCCCTTTCACTATGGAGGAATTGAAGGCGGCTCTGGGAACATGTGGGAAGTCAGCAGCAGGCCCAGACAGGATTACTTATGGCATGCTCAAGCACATACATGAACACACCCTTATAAGCATCCTCTTTCTGTTTAATAAGATATGGTCCTTTGGGCGCTTACCCAAAGCCTGGAAAGAGGCTGTTATCATACCAATCCTCAAACAAGGAAAGGAAGCCACGCTTGCAGCAAGTTACAGGCCTATTGCCTTGACTAGTTGCTTGTGCAAGGTGTTTGAAAAAACGATAAACCGCCGCCTCGTTTATTTCCTTGAATATAACGGCCTTCTTGACCAACGTCAAGCTGGATTCAGGTCTGTTCGGTCGACAACTGACCAGCTTGTAGCATTTGAATCTTATGTCAGGGATGCCTTTATCCACAAACAACATTGTCTTTCTGTATTCTTTGACCTGGAAAAAGCTCATGACACGACCTGGCGTTATGGCATTCTCCGTGATCTGCATTCTCTTGGAGTCTCGGGAAACATGCTCAATACTATAGAAAGCTACCTCTCCGAACGCACCTTCGTGGTTCGTCTTGCAAATGCTCTATCGAAGCGGTTCATACAGGAGAATGGCGTTCCCCAAGGTGGCGTTCTCAGCTGCACGCTTTTCATAGTTAAAATGAACTCTCTAAGCAGTGTGTTGCCCAAAACTATCTCTTACTCTGTTTACGTTGACGATGTCCAGATCAGTTTCAAATCCTGCAACTTGGCCATCTGTGAACAGCAAATTCAGTTGGGGGTAAATAAACTCTCAAGCTGGGTAGATGAAAATGGGTTTAATTTCAACTGTGGCAAAACCCTCTGTTTATACTTTTTCTCAGCAGCGTGGCGTTAGGCCAGACCCCAACATCACACTGAACGGGCAGACCATAGCCATTAAACAAGATCACAAATTCCTAGGCGTTGTGGTAGATAAAAAGCTCACCTTTGTTCCACATATCAAGCAGTTGCGATTGAAATGCTTGAAAGCATTGAACTTACTAAAGATCCTTCCCCATCAGTCATGGGGTACAGACCGTGACTGTCTACTGAACCTTCTGAATAGCGTTGTCCTATCACGTATTGACTATGGCTCGGTAGTGTACGAATCAGCATCAAAGTCTGCGCTAAAGATGGTTGACCCCGTGTACCACCTTGGGCTCCGTCTGGCCACTGGTGCTTTCAGAACTAGCCCAATAGCCAGCCTATATGTTGAGGCGAACAGATGGTCACTGGAACGACGAAGGCAGTGCACAAGCATAGTGTATGCCACTAAGGTGCTCTCTCATGCAGAGCATCCATCTGGTGAACTCTTTCGGGACACAAGCAACACCCAGTTGTTCTTGAGACGACCATCAGCAACGCCACCATATCCCGTTAGAGTCGCATCACACATTGAAAGCCTGCAGATACCGGCCTCCAACCTCCAGGTGGTGTACCACAAAGACACCATTGCGCCCTGGGAAATACACGCTGTTCACTGTGATATGTAATTTCTTGAGGTGGGCAAACATGGGCATCCGCTTGCAATAAATCAGCACTTGATGTACTTGCAGGCAAAATACAGGTGTGCAGAGTATTACACTGACGCCTCTAAGTCTTCAGCTGGCGCATGTGCCGCACATGGCCCTCAATTCTCCGAATCGAAAACAATGAACGAACATACAAGCATATTTACTGCAGAATGCTGTGGCATCCTCCTAGCCGTGAAGCACATCCTACAGAATAAACAACCAGCCTCCATCATATATACAGACTCCCTCAGTGCAGTGACTGCGTTGTCATCCGGTAAAAAGCATACAAATCCAATAACTAATTTCCTTCTAAAGTGTCTCATGTCGGCTCACAAATCTAAACTTAAAATCACACTGTGCTGGGTACCGGGGCACTGCAACATAGCTGGAAATGAGGTAGCTGACAGACTTGCGCAGTCAGCTGCTCTCCGTAATTCTATTGACATAGATAATGTACCCTACGAGGACCTCAGGCCACAGATTAGAAACAGAATCCGTAGGCAATGGCAAGAAGAATGGGATGGAGCAATTGAAAACAAACTGCACACAATAAAGCCATTAATAGGAACATATGCTACCGAGAAACGCGACAGACATAAAGAGGTTGCACTATGCAGGCTTAGAATAGGACACACACATGCAACACATTCACATATGCTAAACAGTTCTCCAGCACCGCACTGTCCAAAATGTGGTGATCGACTGTCCGTCATTCATGTTCTAATCGTGTGCAAGAGGCTAGAACCAGATAGGAGACGTCACTTCCCAGAACTGTACAGAAACCAAATACCTCCGCACCCGTCCTTCTTTCTCGGCGACTACCAAATGTTTTCATTAAAAAGAGTTTTTAAGTTTTTAGCGAGTGTAGGCTTCCTACATGCGATTTCATATTTCCATTGAACTCAGCCTTGTCTCATTCCTGAGGAAATGGCTGAGATTTTTTATCTCACATGTCAGGCGCTCCGCACTCCTTGTCCTGACAAGGACTGTTGCTGAGGCTGCGTGACCTTGTAAATGTCATACGCTTTGCCCATAATCATTAAATGTAACCATTACTCAATTATTTTAGGCCCTATACACCAATGTTTCTTATCCTTCTCTTTTACTGCCCACTAACCTGAGCCGACCATCAACCTTGTGTTTGGCGCTCTTTGGCCACAGTTGCCCTTGCGCCATAAAAATCTATCACTAACTACGATAAGCTCCGACTCCTCAACCACTGTGGCCTCACATGGCCGTCTCCCACTGCCCGCCAGTACGATATTGACGGACTGTGCGACTCTACTCATGCTGCCATCCTGTCTTCTCAGTCTCCTGAGATCACATCTCTGGTTTTCGCTCACAAGGCAGCGGAACTGCAGCAGTGTACTCGACGTCGTCTCACTCTCGGCGTGCCGCAGGCCGGACAGTCAGCACCCCTCTCAGCGCGCCGGGGCTGCTTTTCTTGCGAACGTCTTGGACACCACGCCAAGGAATTCCGCCAATCGCCGCAGTCCCTAATTCAGTACCAGGCCTACTCAACTCCACTGTTACCGGTACGTGTCGAAGGAATAGGCGACTTGTGCGCACTCATTGATACCGGTGCCGAGCGGACGGCACTGCACCAACGTCATGCTCCCGACACCATTTCCCCGTGGACGCAGCCTCCACTCCACGGACTAGGAGGTAGTGTGATGCCAGTGGGCATGCTCGACGTTCATGTCCGGACAACAATGGGGACGAAGTTTCTCCCGGCCATTCCCGTCTTCAAAGACCTGCCTACCGACATGATTCTCGGATCAGATTTTCTACTGTCCGACGACATTCAACTCACCATCGATCGCGGCCATGTACAGTTCCGACCTGCGTTAACTGAGACTACTGCGATGCCCCAGCCAACGCCAAGAGGTGAGGCGCTTCGTTCGCTTACATTAAATTCGATACTGGCTCGCCATGAAGCGGTGTTCGCTGGCACTACCGCCGATCTCCCGGGCACAAAGATGTTCCTGCATCGAATACCGACAGGGAACCATTCTCCGATATGCGTACCATTGAGAAGATATGCTGAGAGGGAGCGCTCCGTGATGGGAGATCAAGTACGCCAAATGCTCGCCGCAGGCATAATTAGGCCTTCATCAAGTCCGTGGGCAGCGCCCGTCGTGCTCGTGCGGAAGAAAAACGGGTCCTTGCGTTTCTGCGTGGATTACCCGCAGCAAAACAAGTGCCCGACGCCGGACTCGTACCCCTTACCCCGCATTAACGACGCTATTGACACAGTCCGCCACTGCAGGTTCTTTTCGTCGCTCGACTTACGTGCAGGGTATTGGCAGATCAATGTCGCTGAAGAAGATAAGTGCAAGACAGCCTTTCGCCCTCCATCGGGCTTCCATGAATTCAATCGCATGCCGTTTGGGCTGCGAACGGCCCCGATTACATTTCAGCGCGCGATGAATTCAGTTCTAGGGTCTCTGAAGAACCAAGCCTGTGTGGTCTACTTAGATGACATCCTGGTTGTTGGAACCACCGAGAATGAACACCTTCGCAATTTAGATGAAGTGCTGTACAGACTTTACGAGGCGGGGTTTCACTTAAACCGCGAGAAGTGCCAGTTAGGTCTGTCTAAGATAGCGTACCTTGGACATAATATTTCTGCTGATGGCATTCAGCCACTCCCGGAGCCCATAACGGCAGTGTCGGAATATTCCACACCAACCTGCTTGAAACAGGTTCAGTCATTTATGGGTATGACCTCGTATTTGCGGAGGTTTATTCCACACTTCGCTTCGATCGCAGCTACCTCGTGTGATTTCCTTAAAAAGGACGCACAGTTTAAGTGGGGCGCCACGCAAGAAAACGCTTTCCGGACGATAAAGCAAAAGCTCACTGTCTGTGCAGTATTAAGCCACTTCAATGATGACTGGACCACTGAAGTGCACACCGATGCTAGCCAAGTCGGTCTAGGGGCAGTGCTCGTGCAACGCAATCCTGATGGCGTCGAACACATCGTTGCTTATGCCAGCCGAAAACTCTCCGACACCGAGCGCCACTATCACTCCAATGAGCTGGAATGTCTGGCAGTGGTGTGGAGCGTGGATGACAAATTCCGACACTATCTGTTCGGGCGCAGATTTACCGTGGTAACTGATAATTCTGCGTTAACGAGGATGTTTTCTAAGCAACAGCTAAAGCACAAATTCGCTCGGTGGATTATCACGCTTCAAGAATATGATTTCGACGTGCGTCATCGTGCCGGGGTCTTGAATAACATCGCCGATGCCTTATGACGCAATTATCACGCAGTTAATTTTTTGCGGGAATGTACAAAGCGACGTTTGGTTAAGATAGTAACTGGAACGCTTATGCATTTCTCCGCAGAGTTCGCTAATTAATATCTCGAAACTGGTGTCATCCCGAGAATTCGTTCCAAGTGGATCCGCCTTGCGAACTCCACGGCTACAATTTTTAAATTGCAATATGGGCCATCAGGTAATTAGTTAAAAACTTAATTAGTGAATTATTGGTAATTATTCAATTATGCATTTCAATTTCTTGTGCAAGTAATGTCCGCCTTTTCGAGTAGACCAGCTCATTAAGAAGAATTGGGCTATCTGCCACAGGCAACCTTTAAGAAACTTTGAAAGTGTTCGCTGAAACACCCTCTATATATATCCTTTGCAGCAATCTACAATTGGATGACAAAAATATACCATAAAAATATCATCGAACAGATGCTTCGATGTAAACTAAAGTAACTACCTAAATTAACCACGCAAACATAAAATCAACATCAACACTGTTAAAAAGATAGTATTCAGCGCTATGAATTGTGAAATTAAAGCGTGCATTTTTAGCGAACTCAGATATATTTTGACGTTTTTTTTTCGAAGTGCATTCCCAAAGGCAAAAACGTTTATATTATTTTTATAGTTTTCACAGCACGGCGAAAGAATACGAACTTGTGTTTGCAACCATGTTTTTCGTACAATATGTGAAACCTTGCTTACTCTATCTCTCTACACATTACTTTTTACACTATATTCCACTTTACGTATTCAACATGTTCTATGAGACCTTCCCTGTGCTTGCTGCCTGCCTTGTAACGGCGGGACCGGACACTCTTCAAATGGAGAAAACTCTTCCTTTTTTGTCTCGGTCCCCTTTTATTTTCTATGTAGACACGCAATGAAATCAAAATGAAATGAATGAATGAATGAATGAGTGAATGAATGAACGCACGAACAAATGAACGAACGAAATAAGCAATAGCAGCGCCTGCGGGCGAGATAATTTACCTAACATTTTCTGTACCGTAGAACGCAAATATGGGCAACAAATTAGTAAGGTTGCTGCAGCATACTATGCCTTGACGCATTTAACACCCAGTTACGCTAGCTGAGTGGCTGTGGCATTGCGCTGCGGAGCTTGAGGTCACAGCCTCTATAGAGTTCGCGACGGCCGCGACCGGGAATTTTGATAGGAACGAAATGCAAATATTCCCATGTACTTCGAATTAGGTGCACATTAAAGAACCCCAGGTGATCACAATTATTCTGGACTCGATCAATAACTTATAAGGGTATCTTCGACCAAGTTCTAATAGCGAACGTTGGATTGAAGTTTGAACATATTTTAATGTGACTTTAAGCTCAGCACGTGCGACTGATATCACACTGCAGCACCTCGGGACATCGTCATCAATGTGCTCTACAGGCTCATGGTGACATTCCGCTGGTTTCACCGAGTATTTTCCACAGAGTCGTAAATTGGGCTGGTCGCATGAAGTACGAAGTGACAGGCACTGCTTCTTCGCTTTCCTGCAGGACAGCTCGCCTGCTCGTGTCCTACTCCTAGGTGTCTCTCCGGTGTGCGTCAGAAGCAATCTGAACACGTCATGACAACTGAACATTGATGCGTGGTGCAGCATTGTCCATCGAAGCAAAGAGACGGCACTAGAACAGTCATGATGTCTCATTCGTTGCCCCACGCGTGGTCCCGACAGTAGAGGGTATGGCATTTCGCCGTAGCAGTCAGAATCAACTGGCATCGGGAAAAAGGAACCAACTATAGTCGGATACAACTTTAGAAGACAGCGGCATTTGTCCCTCAAAGGCGGATGGACACGAGCCGGCACCAATAGGCGCGCACTTCAGGTGACGTCATGAGCCGGACGGCCGGTGTCCCCGCCGACGGAGAACATGCCTAACATGGCCGCCCTCGCTTCGAACTGGGCCGAGTCGCGTCAGCTCTGTGCGCCTCCCTTCGTCAGAGTGAATTCGAATTTATTGTGGTGGTCTGTCATGCCGGAAATATTATTGTGAGCTTACGATGCACAATTTGTGCCGCGTGCGTTTGTTCTGAGCCTTGAGCCGGCGAAGAAAGATTGCAGCGAACATCGGTGGCGCTGCGCTGCGCTTCGTGTGGAAACAAGATCCCGCGGCGGCATACCGCTGCAAACAAACATCGTACGTGTTTGTTCCGTGGTGTTTTCTTTTGCTCCTAAGTGAAGTTACGACGAGGAGAGTTCGCCAAAGTATGGTACCTACTGTGAGCGGCGGGTGTGTTTGTGTACTGTACCCCTGCGTTTCTCGTCGGACGTGGTGAAGTGATGGAGCAAAACCATTATCAGGATAAATGAGAAAAGCGTGCGCGGATGAAACCAACCTGCGCGTTTCTCAACAGAAAAGATTTGTGAAAGCAACCTCCAACGCAAAGATTCGTTGCTGCCAGCTCAGCGTGAAAACGCCCGATCGTTGGCAGCAGTGTGATAAGATAGCTGAGCGTCTAGCGGCGTCGTTCGAGTGTTGTGTAGCACCGTCGATTGATTGCTTTCCACCAATGCTAACAATCAGTGACTAACACGCGCTGCTTGAGCGAATGTCATTGGATTGTTAACGGTCAGGCGTTTGGAAGCAGTGTTTGTTTCCTTAATGTCAGCCTGAATGCTCATTTAAAATTATGACTGATACACTGGTGCCGTTGCAAGGGAGCTTGGCATGAATTCGCGTCGCTGTGTGGCTTAGAACTCTTCGCTCACTGCACGCGCCAGCTGTAGTAGAAAGCCTGCTGTGACACAATCGCGCATAAGTTGTGCTGTCAGCGCTCGACTTGCTTTCCCACAACACAGCTTTGCGATTTGTCGTGATATGTCGCTACTAAAAAATTCCCATGACACTGAAGGCAACAGAGCCAATATGTACATTAAAAAGAAGCACGACAAAGTAGGCACAGCTGCTTGTGAACTGACTCCTAATAGTTCTACTCGTGTCTGCGTTAAATGTGTGTGTGTGTGTGTGTGTGTTTTCTTGTGTGTTTGTGTATATTTGAAATTTTGCACTTTTTTGTATTTTAGATCTTAGTTTTCGCGCTCACGTTTGTGTTCATGTGTGTGAAAATGTGAGTTCTTCCGTGCGTGTATGTATTTGCTCCTATTTCTATCCTTTTATTTTTGCATTTGTTCTTGTAAGCATGCTGCAGCCATTACTTTCGACAATTCCATTAACTCGTCTCATTCAAAGCACCAAGTCCTGTGAATAGCAGGGCTGGTCTCTTCGATGTCATTAAAGCTATTCTCTCTTGTCTACCTTGCCTCCTCAGTCTGCCACCTTGCTTTGTTTTCTCCTACTATTCTGACCTTGCTTCTTGTGCTGTTGCTGCAACATGATTAATCAACTTGCACCAAAGAAAGTTCTATCAGCTGTGACAACAGAAACATTGACAGATACAAAATGTTAAAAGCATCACGTGGCTTGCACAGTTACTTCGTCTCTTTCCCCTGTTAATGTGTTTATGCATCAGTGCATACGGTAGCTTACCGGAAGTGCACATGAAAAGGTGCCATATTGTGAAACAGCACCTTGCTATGTTGTTGCATTCAGTCTTTATAAACAGATGGTTTTGCTGCCCGTTACATGTAGTGGTACACATATATAACATTGTGCAGTGGTGTATCATTTCCTGTCATGACGCTTTCATCATTACAAATGCAGTTTTCTAGTGAATGGAGTCCAGCGAAGCAGTGCTGTGAGAGCTTTTGCAACTTTCACCATTTATTCCCCAATATCACTGTCTGAATCTGTCCGTCACTTTGCCTACGGCTTGTAATGAACAAAGTGACTCACTAAAACACGTTCAACTTTTTTCCGGTATGTAAATATGACACAAAAATGCTAGCAAAGTTAATCACGTTAATAATTGTGCTTGCATTCGCATTACTTGCTCGAGTCAGATTAATAAATTTAAAATTGGCCATGACAACACTTCAATTTTCAGTGCAGACTGCTAACGGAGCCATAAAGCGTGCTCAGAATAATTTCACTATGGGGCACGTCAAACTCGACGGTGGCTGCCTGAATGAGCATTTTGGGCCTCTCTAAGCTAATGATGTTTTATATTTGTTCTCTTAATCGCATTACTTGTGTGAGCCAGATAACAAAATAAACAATGCAACCACATGAATGTGCTTTGTCATTCAAGCTGCGGACAGTGGCAGTTTGGTGTTGTCTGCTGCTATTTCACCACCACTCGCTATGGCATGACTGAGATTTCCAGTGCAGACTGCTAACATAACCATAAAGCGTGCTCTGACTACTGCTATTTCACTATGGGGCACGTCAAACTCGACGGTGGCTGCCTGAATGAGCATTTTGGGCCTCTCTAAGCTAATGATGTTTTATATTTGTTCTCTTAATCGCATTACTTGTGTGAGCCAGATAACAAAATAAACAATGCAACCACATGAATGTGCTTTGGCATTCAAGCTGCTGACAGTGGCAGTTTGGTGTTGTCTGCTGCTATTTCACCACCACTCGCTATGGCATGACTGCGATTTCCAGTGCAGACTGCTAACATAACCATAAAGCGTGCTCTGACTTCTGCTATTTCACTATGGGGCACGTCAAACTTGACGGTGGCTGCCTGAATCAGCATTTTGGGCCTCTCTAAGCTAATGATGTTCTTTATTTGTTCTCTTAATCGCATTACTTGTGTGAGCCAGATAACAAAATAAACAATGCAACCACATGAATGTGCTTTGGCATTCAAGCTGCTGACAGTGGCTGTCAGTTTCGTGTTGTCTGCTGCTATTTCACCACCACTCGCTATGGCATGACTGCGATTTCCAGTGCAGACTGCTAACATAACCATAAAGCGTGCTCTGACTGCTGCTATTTCACTATGGGGCGCGTCAAACTCGACGGTGGCTGCCTGAATGAGCATTTTGGGCCTCTCTAAGCTAATGATGTTTTAAATTTGTTCTCTTAATCGCATTACTTGTGTGAGCCAGATAATAAAATAAACAATGCAACCACATGAATGGCTGCCCGAATGAGCATTTTGAGCCCGCCAACGATAATCAGGGTTAACAATAGTGTTTCATTCAGATATGCCAGCATTTAAATGTGTTTCTATGCCACTTCTTAAATCCAGCACAATGTGTGCAGGACGTTGCTTATCAGAATTGAGCTTCTATTATAAGGAATATGCCATAAATGGAACTGCTTATTTATTTGAGAGGTCACGGAATGGATGGTTGGCTGTTGCGAACCCACCGGCAAAATTTTGGTAGCCCTAATAAGGGCTGTTCTTTTGTTAATAAGAAGCGTTTATGCTTCGTCGAGTGGCTCAATGCCAGACAGCTCGCAGTCGGAGTCGCTTTCTTCAGTGTCATCTTCACCCAGCTGGATGATGATGGGTTGAATGTGCTCACTCCCAGACGTGTCAAGTCTGAACTTTGCCTCCAAGTCCATCACATGCTGAATGCTCTTCCTCCAGTCTTCCGCCGTTACCTGCTTGATTTTCTCCCTCAAGATGACGTCGACCGTGGACAGCTTAAAGTCTCTGTTGTCCGCAGCGATGCCATTTTTGACCTTGGCCCACACAAGCTCAATGGGATTAAATTCGCAGTGGTACGGCGGGAGCCTGAGTACAATGCAACCGGCCTTTACAGCTGTGTTGTCTACGATGTAGCTCAGAAAGCGTGACTTTACAGATGCCACCAGCTCAAGCAGCTGCTTTTTTATCATCCTTTCACCGTAGGTGATGTTCTTGCTTGTGAGCCACTCCTGTATCTTTTCCTTCTTCCAGGCTGTCGTCGGCAGTTTCTCTTCTCGCCGGCTATGGTAAGGTGCATTGTCTAAAACAATGACGCTACCAGCTGGCAACTTCTGCAGAACGTCATTGAACCAGCCCTCAAAGCGATTGCCGTCCTGCTATGGACGTGGTAGTCGCCTGTCTTTTGGCCTCGGAATATATCCAAGCAGCCGTCGACGAAACCATCCTCGCTGCCGATGTGCGTCACGATCAGGCGCTGACCTTTCCCAGAAGGTTGTTTTAGACCCGTCGTCAGGCCATTTGCTCGAGCGAACAGGCGTCCGCGCTTCTGCACCACGGTGTCTGTCCACACGATCGACCGAGTGTGTCCTGCCGTCACCCATGTCTCGTCCAGGTAGAAGATCTTTCGGCTTTCCGCCCGGTAGCGCTCCACGTCACGGAGGTAGCGATTCCGCCAATCGGTGATGTCATCCCGGTCGATAAGCAGCGAGTTGCGGCTTCTCTTTTCGTGCTTGAAGCCGATCTCGGCAAGCAGGCGACGCACAGTACACCGCCTTAGTGATGGTAGTTCCATACGCTCCGAGAACTCGGTAGTTACCTTCTCGACCGTCGGTATCTCGTTGCGGCGAAAGAAATCGTGCACACATGATCTCAGCGCGCACAACGTGAAGCTGTCAAACTTCGCGCTGCGTCTCCTCTTCTCCGCATTGCGTGGGCGCTTTCGCGAGGGCGTCGTCAGTTTGCCACCCGAAAAGTGCGAAGCTTTAACTTCCTGCCTCACCCTAAACACAGTCCTTTCGCTTACACCAAGCATGTCGGCGACAAACTTGCTCGTGTCCTCCACGCTGCGTTCAGGCTGCCTGCTACGCCAAAACGTGTAGCAGTGGAAGATCATGTTGCGTGAATCGCTGTTCAGGATTTGGCCGCTCTTGTTCTTGCCGAGGCTCCTTGGTGGTGTGGTCATCGAGGCGACACAAGGCTCGTTCGGCAACAAAGGATCGCGTTCCGATGTCACCTCGCTGGGCTCCATGGCGGAAAACTGGCACGGAATGCCGCGCGCGATCGTGCCCGAACTCACGAGATCGCAGGTTCGCAACCGCGAAAAAAAAGAAAAAAATATTAATTAAAATAAGCCCAACGCATTAAAAAATAAGGTTGTGCAAACATACAAAAAGTATATATCAATCTTATGCGACTGCTACGCCCGGTGCCGTCGATCTTGCTCTGTAGCAGACGACGCGCAGCGTTGCAGAAGGCACGGAGTTATTTTTCTCTCGCGATCCGGCATGTGCGGTAGCATTTCCATCATGAGAGTTTTACCAAACCACTCGTCAAGATACACAAATCTTATTTATACCGACAAATACGTGTTTTAGAAGCAGTCACAATTTTTTGAGTGGGACTATTTCTTTAGTCGCGGAGGAATTGGCTGTTGCGCTTCGGTCAACTGGGCGGGGCCTCCTCCATTCTTCTAAAGTTGTACCCGACTATAGCATAGTTCATTAAGCGCCGCAATGGCACTTGCAAAAATCGGGGCATTGATGTTTCTAAAAACATTCGTGCCTGCGCCTACGCTCATGTCTGTACAGTATAGCGGTGAATAATAATGAGTTAAATTGAAGCACCAGCTGTCTCCAACTCAGTTCATTTTGCGCCGCAGTGGCACCTGGAAAATTCGGGGCGTTCAGGTTTCTCTCTAAGAACATTCGTGCCTGCGCCTACGCTTATTTCGGTAGTCTATAGCGGTGAATATTAATGAGCTAAATTTCAGCACCAGCTGTCTCAGCAGTTTTTTAAATATTTATGTCATAGACCTGAGTATCGTTTCCCATGTTTGCCAACGACACACGCTTGCCGACGACATGTTTGCCGTTAAATATAAAAAAACAGAGAGAAACAAAGGAATGACACGGATAGTTATCATCATCGTCATCATTAGCCTATATTTATGTTCACTGCAGGAAGAAGGCCTCTCCATGCTACCTCCAATTACCCCTGTCATGCGCTACCTGATTCCAACTTGCACCTGCAAATTTCCTAATTTCATCACCCCACCTAATTTTCTGCCGTCGTCGACTGTGCTTTCCTTCTCTTGGTATCCATTCTTTAACCCTAAGGGTCCATCAGTTATCCATCCTACGCATTACATGGCATGCCCGGCTCCATTTTTTTCTTTTAATGTCAATTAGAATATCGGCTATCCCTGTTTGCTCTCTGATCCACACCGCTCTCTTCCCGTCACTTAACGTTATGCCCGACATTTTTCGTTCTATCGCTCTTTGCGTGGTCCTTAACTTGATGTCGAGCTCATTGGTTAAACTCCAAGTTTGTGCCCCATATGTTTGCACCGGTAGAATGCAATGATGGTACACTTATCTTTTCAACGAAAGTGTTAATCTCCCAGTCAGGATTTGTCAATGCCTGCCGTATGCACACGAAGCCAATTTTATTCTGTAAATTTCCTTCGCATGGCCAGGATCCCCTGTGAGTAATTGACCTAGATAACCGTACTCCTTTATAGGCTCTAGAGGCTGACTGGCGATGTTGAATACTTGTTCCCTTGCCAGGCTATTGAACATTATCTTTGTCTTCGGTTAAAGTCCTCAATCATTTGCTGTAATTCATCCCCATTGTTGCTCAATAGGACAATGTCATCTGCAAACCGAAGGCTGCTGAGAAATTCACCGTTGATCCTGACTTCTTCTAAGCATGCATTGAATCGCACTGGAGAGATTGTGTCTTCTTGCCTGACCCCTTTCTTGATAGGTGACTTTCTACTTTTCTTGTGGAGAACCAAGGTAGCTGTGGAATGTTTGTAGATATTTCACAAGATATTCACGTATGCCTCCTGTACTCCTTGGTTGCGCAATGCTTCTATGACTGCTGGCATCTTTACTGAATCAAATGCCTTCTCATAATCTATGAAAACCATATAGAGATGCTGATTGTACTCCACCGATTTCTCGATTATCCGAATAATGACACGGGTATAATCCATCCTATAGAATATCCCTTTCTGAAGCCAGCCTGTTCTCCTGGTTGACTGAAGTCAAGTGTTGCCCTGATTTTATTGGAAATGACCTTTGTGAATATTTCATACAATACTGAAAGTCCAAAATTATTCAATTCTTTAACGTCTCCTTTGTTATGCATTAGTACAATGTTGGCGTTGTTCAGCTCTCTGGTACACTCGAAGTCGTGAGGAATTACGTATAAAGTCCTATATCTTTGATTAAATCGACTGTTATTCCATCTTCTCAAGCAGCTTTTCCCCTGGTCATGTCTTGCGAGGCCCTTCTAACTGCATCGCTAGTTATAGAAGGGGCCTCTGTGTCCTGTTCATCACTACGTGGATAGTATTAGGGACAAATATTTGACGTTTGGTAGATGATAACAACCGGCATTACCATGAGAAAACACAAGTTGTGAGGCTAAGTTTGACACTTCGAAGAGACCTGTCTGATGACTTACCACTGAGCATGGCAAATGAGCTCATTTTCACGTCCGCCTAAGTCGCTGCTTGCAGCACTGCCAATTTCGTTTCAGCTGCCCTGCTGTAGCTGAAACTGAAAATGACTTTGCTACTTACAGTTTTCCTACTAGTCGGTTTTGTTACTGCTCGGAATTCATTCCGACTAGCACGACATTGTTGGCCTCACTTAATAATGAGGACGACCACGATTTTGACGGAACCGACATCGTGCACAACATGTGCGACTAGCACATGGATTCTGCAACTGGGAATTTACAAGCGCGCTCCACAACACGCTGGTTTGTGAACCCATGTGATCAAGTGTCCGGTCCATGGTGACCACTGTGGTGCCGCACTCAGCTAGCTACGGTTCTAGCACTCGTTTTTAGGTTACGTCGGAGTATTATTACTAATAACAATGCTATCCTTACTTACTCATCGCGTAGGAGGATGTCTGATTTCATTCCGCGATTATTAGACCCAGATCAACTCATTAAAGCAGAAAAGTAAACAATGAATACATTTTCTGTCAGTGCTCCTTGAGGCCTTATTTTCCAATGTGATGCAATGGAACATATCTTTAAAGGCTTAATCAACCAGTTCATAACTATCCCATGGCTATATTATCATAGTTCACTCAAGGTAAACGCTTTTACACTTTGATGTGCGTCATTTTTGCGTAATTTCCTGCCTGTTATTTGTGCCGAATTTCTTTCTTTCTATTTGGCCTAAAAACTTAATGTCATCCGCACCTTCAATAACGGTCGCGGGCGCTGCAGAACTCCGTACTAAATAAATAAGTAAGTAAACAAACAAACATACAAACAAACAATCAAATAAATAAATGTAAAGAAATCAAAGGAGACCGATAAAGCCGTTCCTCCATTTTATTTAAGTTCTTCGCTCTCCCCTTCTTCTCCTCTAGTACTTGCACCACTTCGTCCTCGTCATGACGGCGCTCCACATTCTCCGGGGCCTCTGACTTCATCCCTCCTGGGATGGTACAGGATTATGTTCCCAACGGAGCTAGCTTCGATTGTCTTCGCCGGAGTCTCGTAATACACCCACTTTTGGATTTCTTGCTGGCTTTCCGTCTTGTTCACCATGTATGAAGCATTAGATTGGCACTTGGGGCCGCTCAGTCCTTTCTTGACGAGTATTAAACTTCCAGGTTCAATCACAGGCAACTTACGATAGTGCCTGTGGTCGAAATTTCTCCTCATTCCAAATTTATATTCCATTTTCTGTTCGGTTGTCTAGGAGGTCTCTACAAGAGTAAAGATGCCGGCGATTCCTAACTGATGATCTGCAGGAAGCCAAGGACTTGTTCTCTTTGCAGAGAAGTACAGACCGCAGCCCAACCCGTCCGTGTAAGTGTTATTGTGGGGAGTCACTGCAGTTTCCAAGGCACATTTCCACCCACCAGGGAAGGCAGGGGATAAATCGAAGTACTTGTTGAGGTCGCGAATTAACCTTTCAGCGAGTGCGTTGCCTTTCGGTTGGCACGGTGTCGAAAATCTTAGAGGGATGCCTCTCTGCAGTGCCCGTTTTCCGAGTTTTTCACTATGAAAAGCAGGTCCGTTATCAGACACCTATACTTTAGTTGCCTTGAAGATGACTCTTTTCATTAGGACAATTACAGAGTTTGCATTCTCATTAGCACATTTAGCTACTGCCATTCTTGTACATTCGGCAATGGCGACAAGGAAAGCCTGCGTCTTCCGCATCGCTTCCCCCCTCCATTTTGACTTCAGCGAAGTCGAGGTGGGCAACTTCAAAGGGTATGCTCGAATGTGTGGAAATAAACATTTGGTCTCCTCTAGGTTTGTATTTGGGTTTGGCCATTTAACACAGGTGGCAAGTGCGGACATATTTGTGTGCATCTTTCGTAGTTTCCCAGGTAAAGCACTGGTTTATCTTCCTCGATCAAGGTCTTTGAGAATCCGTCATGCCCACCCGATTCGGCAATGTCGTGGTAAAGTGGCAAGATTCTTGGCGGGCATGTATCTGGCACGTAAAACTTCTGGTTCTGTGGTCGAATTTCCTTTGTGCAGTTGTCGATGGCGCACACTTTTTCTGTATAAAATTTGCTGCTGATGGAATATGCCGCATCGATAATGCATGGGCTTCTGGCAACTTGTCCCTGGGTATGTGGTTCACTTCGAATGTGAATTGCTGCAATTCGTTGATCCACTTCACAATTGTACCTTTGGGTTGCGAGATATTTAGAAGATAGGTAAGCGCTTTGTTGTCCGTAAAGAGCTTTGAATGTCGACGTTCAAGGTATGTTAGGAAATACCTTGAAGCCATGACCACTGCAAGCGCTTCCTTTTCCGTAGTAGCATAGTTTTCTTGCGTTTTCGGAAATATATATGAGTAATAACCCACAGCTTTCAGTTGGCCCGCTGGTGGCTGTGAGTCATCCCGTAGGTAGAGGACAGCCCCAGTTCAGTAAAGTGATGTGTCTGGGCAAAGTTCGAAAGACTTCTGGAAATCCGGGAGTATCAAGACTATATCTCAATATATTATTTTGACAAGTTCTTGATATGTTCGTTCACAATGTTCAGTCCAAACAAACGGTACACCTTTCTGCGTTAGAGGTGACAAGTACTTCGTCATAGTGGCGTAGTGTAGTATGAAGGCTCAAAAGTGTCCAGACAGACCGAGAAAAACAATGAATGCAAATCATGTGGCCCAGGCAATGTCTTTATCATGTCGTCCAACTCTGCTTTGGTACTTTTCGTGTGTCCGGCAAGCCCTCTGCCCAGGAATACCACAAACCACTTGAAGAATTCGCTTTTTGTGACATTTATCTTGTACTTGGCTTTATTTAGTGCTTCCAATACCATTTGATAAATGATTCGCGTGTTGGTCCTCTGTTTTAGAGCATACACAATAATATTGTTACGTGCAGATGATGCGCAAGCTGATGAGAGCATAATAGCGGATTCCATGTGTGACTGGTGCTGACACGTTTGTACAAGCGGAGGCAGTCGTCAACATCAGGACTGCCGACTCCGGTGAAAACGCCAGGATTATGAAGGGGGGCGGTGACGTAGGTCGTGGCTTCAGGCGTAGAGACTTGCGCAGCTGAAATGCCGCAAGCTGGAGCCGAAGTTGCATTGTTGGCGTTGCGATCACTGCGAAGCTCCATGGCGGCTACGGGGACGTCCACATCCACCAATAATGTTACGTGTAGCTGATGCACACGTCTATTTACAATATATTTACACGCACACCAACGGGGGCCAAGTGAATTGTGCCGGAACGTAAATCTTCCTGCCCTAGAAATTAGAACAGTGGACAGATTAAAATTCCTGTTCCTCATCATTCACAATAAAATTAAAATTAACGGCTCCGACTTTTCCAAAATATCGCCCAACGCACGCTTCCGACATAGACACAGCCTGTATATTGAGCCCCCATTAACACGAAATGACACCTTTAAATATACTTTTTTCCTAGGGTAATTAAGGAGTGAAACATGCTGCCCGATTCACTGGTGTGCTCCTCTTCCATAGATGTTTTTTTTAAATGAGCTGCATGTTCTTGTTTATTCGGGTCAATAAGTTTCAGATTGTGTTCGGCATATTAGTACTGTAAATATATGTGAAATAAGGAGTGCCTTTATTGTTATTATTATTATTGTTGCGCGTGTAATTATTTATTGTATTGCAAATACTGAATGTATTTCCATTCCTGTAATGATCCTTCGGCGGTTAACAGTACCAATAAATAAATAAACAAACAAACAAGATGGCGACCCTATCTCAGTCAGGAACACGTCGTCTACCTCCTCTTTAGCGCAGCCGTGCTGTGGCGGCTGTTCCGTGTGAATATTATCCAGGTAGACATTGCAGAATTGACCAGTAAAAGCAGATCAGACATTCTCCTACATCTTTTGAAGCCAGGCGCCTGAGTTCTTTCAGCCAAATGCTAGCCTGTTGTATTCGTACACATCAAAAGGTGTAATGAAAGCTGTAAACTTCTTGTATGCTTCTTGGAGAGGAACTTGCCAATAACCTTTGCAGAGATCGACTTGCGAAAACCACTCACATACTCCAGTTTTATTATGTCACCGATCAGTGACATAGGAAATGCAAACAAGTCTGTCTGTCAATTTATCAACCGGTAGCCTGTGCACAGCCTGAATGTACCGTCCTCGTTAGACAGTTGTTATAGGTGATGGAAACAGGGATGTAGATGGCCTGATGATTTTAGCATCTAGTATTTGTTCCAATTCGTTTTTGAGCCATAGTTTCTTCTCGTGAGATAGTGGACAGGGCTTCTTGCGGACTACATTTGGGTCTCGCAGGTTGAATGGAACTTCCAGGAAAGACATCGCAGGAGGATAGGCTCCAACGCAGATGAGGTCAGGAAAAGTCACCAGTATCTCCTCGGCGTTTCTCACCGTTCTAGTCTTAGTTTCTTGTGCCAAGCAGCTTTCTTCTAACGTTGAGTCAAGGGTTAATTCATCTTTCCAAGATATGTTTAACCTTAGGCGCCTCATGTCCTGCCTTTACAGTACGAAAGGAAAATTCACATCATACATTGCAAGTGCTTTAACCTCGATTGCACGATTTTGGTATTTTACAGTCACTGTTGTCCAGTAATGCACAAATAAGCTGTCATCATAACTTTCCACCTCCACTTCTATATCTTGATGAAATATACTTATTATGAAGAAAGATACCCGTTACTTGATGAAATCATGCTACGCACTTGAATAATAAAAACACCTCCCAGGAAAAATATTTTCCACTAAAATGCTCATATTTCTGGATGAACGTTATGCGAGTTTGCGCAAAGTTTCGTTGGACTCCTCGCTGCAACCGTTTTTGTTTTTGGAAGCTCAAAAATATAGCATACATGTGTGGTGACCTACATCAGGTTTTGCTCCCACAAAGGCCCAGCGTACTTTATAAGTACACTATCGCAGCGTTTTGAAGAACAAAGCACCAGTTATGAAACTTTCACAATGCAGTTACAGTGCGAAAATGCCACCTGACACAAAAAATCTACAAAATGTAACTGGTACATTTTCTTAAGTCTTATGGTTAAGTTCCCCAACATATAAAATGATATTGAAGCACCGGATTACTAAGTAATGTGAATTGCCTCCACCAAAAATGTATGTAGACAAACGCACAAATTATAGAACAATACCTCCGTACTTCTAGTTGGCATTGTTATGTAATGATAATAAGCCACCGGTTTACTAAGTAATTTTCATTGTCCCCACCAGAAGTTTACGTAAACGAACGCACATGTGAGAATTATGTGAAGAGAAACTTTCTTGAACATGGTAATGAAATTCTCTAAAACGTCATATCCTGCAATGCATCTTGCAACATAGCACGCGCCAAGCCACCGCTAATTGCGCTGCCTCTGATGTCATCCCACTTTTACAGCAAAGCTGGTAATTTAGTCACAAGAGCTCAAGCAACTTTACATTCATGTTTTCATGGTTTTCTGGTAAACAAAAACTAGATCAGTCACGAAGTTTATATTTAACAGGGAATGTTACGGACGAAATTCAGTCAAATTTTGAAGTGTGTGTGAGTGTGCTATAGGTTTAAAAAATTCCTAAACCTTCATTTTGGGCCCTTTCAGAGGCTTTGTATGGAACACTTACAAAATTACCTCGCTTCCCCGGGAATGCAAAGAAACGGCAAATATCTCATATCTGGAGCAAATAGGGGCTGCTCTATGGGTGACCTGCAACAAATGTTTGAGAGAGAAAGTGAAAGCAAGGAAAGCAAAGGTCAAGCACATTAACCTCGAGTTTGCTACCTTACACTAGGCGTATAAGAAAGCAATAGAAAGAAAAAAAATTATGCGGAACCCATGCACTGTGGGAATCGCTGTAAGCGAAGCTATCTGGGCTGTTTGCTTTGAGTGACAATAAATAGCGGCGATGGTGACGTCAAAAGTTGAATCTCTTCTGCGTTTAGTACAACGCGAGAGTAGGGGGTTGATGTTAAACGGTACCTTGCATGCACCATTGCTCTATGTCTGCATAGTGCACAGAACACAGAGCGAGATGTGTTTTCTTGTGGCGTTCTTGTGCGCCGTTGTTGATAACTTCCGACAAGGTTTGCATTTCCTCACGCGGCACATCGCATCGGAGCTAGCTGTACGTGCCAAAACCACAATAGGATTATGCGACAAGGCGTAGTAGTAGACTCCGGATTAATTTACCCCCATTGGTTCTTTACCATGCAACTAATTCTAAGTACACGAGCGTTTTTGTATTTCGCCCCCGTCGTAATGCGGCTACCGTGGTCGGAATTGAACCCCCGACCTTGAGTAACGCCATAGTAGAAAAGCTACCGCGGCGGCCACAGAAGTGTCGATTTGACGTGTGGTCGCTTCCGTACAGTGTCGTCTAGATGCTGCAGTGCCTTAATGCGGTTTTGCATGTGCACGCCCAGCTTCAGTTGTCCGCTTGACGAATTTGCACGGTGTTTATTTTTCAAAAAGAGCAGAAAAACATACCGCACTATACCTTGATTTTATATTTGTACAGTTTTCCGTAACTGCTGCCGTGTCTAGTAGTAGCGTTTCCTCGCTTTCTTCCGTAGCCTTTTCTCTCTACTACCTTGCTCCCATGTATGCGACCTGCCAGCGAAGAGTGGCAAGTCTGTTTGTTATTCACTCGTTTCGTGACTGCGCCAGTTCTACCCATTCTGCGCCTCCTCTGCCTACTTCCTCTCTACCATTATATCCAACGTCTCTCTGGACTGTTGCTCGTTGTTGACAAAAGTGAGCGCTGAAGCTTCTGCAATGCTTTTGCAGTGGGTCACAGATAAATACAGTAATCGAGTGGGTATTGTGGCAATGTCCACGGCACTGCAGAGGGCATTGTGTCGATGCGATGGAAAGTGCAAACGAGTTTCTCGGGAAGCAGTTCTCTCGGCCGCGTCCCTGCCATGTACATACGCGCTCTGAACCACCTCCCGACGCAGCGTGGAAGACAGCGACAGTAGGAATAGCAGTGCAAAACTTGAAGGAACAGGCAAAGGGGAGAGCTTCGCGTTAAAAATAGTGACAGAGTAAACACTGCCTGCACGTGGTAGGATGCAAAGACGAAATATGAACGGTCACTCAAGTCGGTGCGCTTCAAGAACTGCTCGACAGCACGGATAACCTTTTGCAGCTGCGATCGACGTGGCCACTGGTCCGAGTATCTTTGATTCAGAAACTGGGCTCGAGTCTATCCAGTTATAAGTTGTCCAGAGCGAGAGGCGTCGGGCGTAGTAGCGAGGGCGAATAAATAACAAGCGCTCAATAGTTTCCTAGTTCCTGCCGGAGTCACCCTTCGAGCAAACCGCTATTCCAGTACGGCAGCAATAAGACAAGAGTAAGCATCATAAACGCCATTTCCAGCCATAAACGGTACAGCAACGTTACTTCACCGCGCGAAAGGCTAGTCGACAGTGAAAGTTTGAAGTCAGTAAGTTAATTGTAGGCATTAAAAATAACAACCGCATTCTCTTTTTCACGCAATTTTTAGCATTGCAGTATTGAGGTAATACCCCTTTAGCTTCTGTAAAAAGTAGTATGTCACAAGCATAGACAAGTTCTGGTAATGAGGCCATTCAGGGTACTATTGTTTCGCACAGGAGAGTGCTCAATACATGTTCTATAATGAGGCCGCAATAGAAATTTTTATGCTGTGTAGAAAACATCAGCCCAGAACAAGATCTGAGTCCTGATTAGCATATATTACACTGTAGGGTGTAATCACTGTACACCAGAAAGTAATCCTTTCCCAGCGGGGTCTTCCGAAAATGCAGACCGACTCTAAAAGTACGCTTTCCACTTTCTACATTTTCAGCGTTCCCTTGATACACTCGGTCGTTCACCTTCGACGATATACCGGGTGATCATTTCAAGGCTTTACAGACTTTTTAAAAAAGTCGCAATTTCGCCCGGTAGCATCGATTGCGATAGCAAAGTAGTGGACAGCTATACTAAGTAAGCATAGCAGTTTTATCGGCCGTATAAACTTGTAAACATAGGCATACTAACTATACTAACAAGCGTGGCGTCACGCGCGCACAAGCAAACATGAACGCATCCCACTCGATGACCGCGGAAACGCGCTGTCAAAACGCTGTAGTTATTAAACGCGGCAGCAGCAGTGACCGAATTGACATTCGCCCCGTCGGTCGCATCAACGCGACCTAAGCCGCGAAAGCACAGCGCAGGGAGTACTGGGCCCCCGCCGCAGATGGCTTTCAAGATACAGCCGCTCGGGTGGGCCGAGCGGTCGGTCTACTGCAATAAACAGGCGGGTAGTACTTGCAGAAGCAACTGAAAAGTGCCGTCAACTAGTTAGCAAAATTTCAATAATTAACCACCTAATTATTTATTTATTTATATATTGAAATTTATGAATTGTAGCTGACGAGTGGACAAGGCGTATCCGCTAAGAATGACTTTTCAGGATGGCAGAAGTTTCGGGATATTCATTACCAAAGTGGCGACCAATCCTGTTACTTTTTGCTTAAATGATTGGTATGGTAAGGCTTTATTGAGATAAGGGTGGCTCATCGGCCGATTAAGCGTAATGAAGTTGTGGAATTGGGAGATGAGGGCAGGGCCAGCCACAGAGGAATGCTTCCCCGTATGGTTACACCATGCGGAGAATTCTCGATTCCGCAGCAATGTCGAACAGCGCTCGTAGGACACTGTCGGCCTCCGCCGAGGGACGGATCCACTCCTCGAAGCTGACCACTTGCCCCCAGTGCTTTCGTAGGAGGGCGGCATACTTTGGGCACTCCCACAGGAAGTGCCTGATGGTTGGCACAGCTGCCGTTTTACACGCTGGGCAACTTGTCTGTATAGGTGGTAGCTCCTCCGTAGTGTGGCCTGGAAGGCGTCTTCTTTCTTACGATAAATATATGAAAAACAATCAGCATGCACTGGAAAAACGAATAAGCTGATGCATAAGGAAGCGACGAAATAAATGAAGGAACAGTGCTCATTATGGCAAAAAGGCCTTTTAATATGTCAGGCTGTTTGTGGCTACGACGTATTCGTGAAGAAACAGAAACACTTCATTTCTCGCGTGTTCCTGTTCAAATTACTTCTTACTTCGCAAAAAGAAAGCCTAGGCCAATTCTTATACCTTTTCATTTCAGGTAAAATACGGGGAATGCGGGAGATGGAAATTCAAGACGATGAGCAACACGTGAACAAGGTGAGAGCACGAGCCAACGTTTCAAAACGTTCTCGAAACGTTGGCTCCTGCTCTCACCTTGTTCTCGTGTTGCGCATCGTCTTTTCATTTCAGAAACATGCCCTCAGCCAATGACTACAAAGTTGTCTAAAAAGTCAATATCTCCGCCAGAAGCGTAAAGCTAGGGTTCACGACGTTAAGCCACACCAGCTCATATAAGGGTTAAAGTTTGGAATGTGACCTTGCAGAAGAGTAATCGACACTGACGTTTATGTACTTCTTCCGCAACGAACAACACAAACTAAGAGAAGAGGCAAGAAAAGTGGCACCACCAACTGAGGTTTGTATAAACACGGCGGCTAGCCAGGAAAAACTTTCTGAATGAGTGACTTTTCCCGCTGTCGGGACGAACATGAACGGAGAATCCGGGGGAACGCTGGATGTCTGTAATCTGATGCAGCCAGGAGAGGATAACTATTTCGACCGAGAATTTATTGATGTAGACGAGAACAGGCCATTTAGAATAGGGTAACTTAAGGCATCGATGAGGCTACAGGTTCACTAAGCAGCCTTTTTGCCAAGGAGGACTCAGTTTCGTGCTACTCAAGTTCCCATTGACATATTTACATATTCTAGGTGAAAAAAACATGTCAGCCTATTATCATAAGGATGAAACAGAAAACTAAACGTCCGCCTCAGAAACGAGTCTGTGAAGCTGTCAGGTATCACGAGGACAGTAAGGCAGTCCGTAAACACATTTTTATGCGACATGTGTGTGTGTGTGGGGGGGGGGGGGGGGGTCATAATTCACGATTTCGTCTATGGCCAGCCGCTCAGCTACAAAATGGCCGTGTACCCCAGAAGACGGGTATAAAATCTCCCGAGACTATTTCAGAGAAAGTACCAATCATCAATCTCTCAATGCCCTGCTATGCTTGCAAGTAATTCTCATTTCCGGGCCACAGATCACAGCGTAAAAATACAAATGACCGGCGGACATTTGTCTCTTTTGCAAAAGGAATTATCAAGGACTTCTGGCGCATTCTACGCTGGTGTTTGCCTCGCGGCGTGGTCGCTTCAACGCCATGACGTGTTAGCCTGTCAGAGCAAGGGCTTTCATTAGGACGTACCTCGCGACGTACTCTTATAGGGGATACAAACTGTGTGAGTGGCAGGAGTAATTTTAGCTCGCTACGTAAAGACACCTCGGCGGGCCTAAGGAAGAGCGACGGGCACAGACCTCGTGTGTGCATGAGCTACATTGATTGAAAAGTTCGCGGAAACGATAGCTCTCAGCCGCAGCCGAAATTGCGTCTGCTCGCGTCAACAGAGCGCCGGCGCGAGACACGTCGGGACAAAGGCGTGTTTACCGGGAATAATCAGCCGCGTCAGAGAAGCGCATGTAATTGCTGTAATGGCGACGTGACGCGCTGACCGCCCGACGAGTACCTCGCGGGCATTCGCTAGTTGCGCATGGCGTCTCTGCATCATCTGCATTTACTCCACATTTGGCGCAAATACTAGAACTCCACACTCATGAGTGGTATGCCTCGAATGAAAGAAAGTCTGCATCGTTCAGTAAAGGAAGCTGTAAGGAAATAAAAATAAAAAACAACATCTACGCGCTTAGAGAAAAGACGCCACTTAGCAAGAAAATAAAGCGATAGAGCTGTCACGCAAAGCTTAATAATAATAATTAATAATCTTTAATAATCAATAATAGAAGACAATATTAATACTTAATAGACTTAATATTCATTAATAGAAGGAAACTAATTCACGTGCCGACTGGCTGGGCGCTCTCGCGAACTGATTTTATAGCTGAGCACTCCCCACCACTCTCCAGCCTCCGCGACCCCAACCCAAGAAAGACCCCGATTCGAGCTTTGATTTCTCTGCTGCTCCTTGGATGCCGTGAAGATTGTGCGCCACCTGCTTTATTATATTCTCAGGTGTTCTTGTGAGGCCTCCGTTTGCCGATAATATTTTTATTTCCCCTGCGAAATGACCTTCTGTGCGACCAAGACCCACTGCAAATGCAAATTCCTTCCCCCAAGAAAGGAGCTCGAAAAAAAGCACAAGTCCGCGCAGAGTGAAATTAGATGCAGGTCATGGGAACAACAACAACAACCTTTTGGAGCGCACTGTTAAGAACCACTCCATACATAAACGCCTTCGATTTCAACATCGAAATTTTCTACGCACGCTAACACATTTATTGCCTTTTTACGACATCATACCGATTTCATTCCTTTATAACAAGAGTGAATTCATTTCTGCTCATGTCAGGTTTTATTTGGACATGGAAATCTCCAAGAGCTTCATGGCTAAACGTAAACAAAAATACCTGACATGGTACTGGGCCCCTGTGACGCAGTCACTCTGGCGCCTGACTAAAGAAAATAGATTAGGTCATACTGAAATATTAGAAAGGAACATCGTTTTAACAGATGACTAGGATTTATTAATAATCATAATACCCTCATAACGAACGCCCACGTAGCAATACTTCTAAAAATATGTTCACGGGAATAGTGCATAACTGCAAATATATTAGATAGCTTGAATAATTAGTGAGAAAACATGTATACATGAACATGTTTTGCACGCATAAAATGTATGCTAAAGAAAGACACCTAAGGAACGCTGCTGTGGTGTATGCAAGGGTTTCAGTGCCATACTTTGTTCTAATTATACGAGCAATCAAGGGTTAGTGTCCTAAGATACAATTTGCCACGCACATAGGTTAGTAAAGGAGTTCACTTCAAATCGTATTCGTTTATATACTACAGAGTTATCTTAAAGTAAATTAGTTCTTCTAGGCGAGGTATCATCGTTTTATTGAAATATAGCAACGTGTGTTGAAATATATCTTAAACATATGCGAAGAACATGCATTGGTAATACGTATATTGCATCAAGGCTACGTTGTGAACATGAGAATTACTCAAGAACACAGTACTGCAGTCAGGATTCTATATGATTGCAGTATAGCAATATTTTAGGTCACACGTGCAATTATTATTTTATTTACTTATAATTCTCCTTGGCATAGAGAAGACTTTAAAGAAACCACATGTACAATTAATACAGAGTACGTGTTGAAAGTTCAAAATCTGCCGTTATTTTTTTATACAACAAAAGATTGCGTGGAGAACTTTTTTTATGCGTTGGAAGTTATTGTTTGCAAATACAAAACTGAATGACTACTGAATATGTTTATTACACGCTGTAGATTTGATATTTGTTCACAAAATATTTAGTTGAAATAGCTTGGCATGAACCAAGTCAGCTTCTGCAGGCAGCAATTACACTTTGCTTCAAGATTACAACTATCCCGAATTGAAAAAAAAATTGTTAATATCGTCTGGATACAACGCTGCATCGTTTGCGAGAGGGCTGTCAGCAAACCCATTTATATTTAGTGCAAATGAAAAGGCTCACCGAAAATCCCATACCAAATAATACCGAAGTACTGATGGTTCTGTTTCAGTGACCTCTTTGTGATCCCGCAAGTTTCAATAAGCCGTAATGTTGCCCGCTTATACCATATTTTTGAGACTTTCCCATTTATATTATCATGTTTGATCGAAGCCTAAGACCTAATAATGTCGATTGAGAAAAAAGAAGCACGTAAGGATAACGACAAGAAACTGGATTACAACGCCGCACTCTCTCTCTCCCTCCATTCCTCCCGCTATATTGCGCGCGACGGAACACATCGCGCTGTCTTTCCTCCCTTGCGCATAGAGAAACTGAAGAGCGGACACTTCCGTAGGACCCTGCGGCCGAGCCACTGCACTGCCGCCAGCGCCCCGTGGGGCTGGTCAGACCGCTCATTTTGTTTTCCGAGATTTTGGATGCATTGTGTAGCTCTGCTTGAGTTTCGGTTTCGAGTGTCCGCTCTTTCCGTAGGTATGTTTCTCGATGCCCTGCCCGCAAGATTGAGCTGCGATCGTCGGCTCCCCTCGCACAGCATAAGGCGCGCGGCGATGGTATTAGACCACTGCACGGGCTCGGGTTTACCCGAAAGCCCGGGCCCGGTCCTGGGCCGGGCCGGGCAATTTTACAGCGTAAACTGTTATGGGCTCATTCCAATAGCCGTTTCTGGTCGCGTTGATCCCGCAGCCGCCGCCCCCGGCCCCGTAACCGCTATCTCCGGAAATGCGAAAAAAAGTACCCGCTCTCCGCCGGCATCGAGCCCAGGCCCACTGCGTGGGAGTCGGATGCTTCACCACTGAGCCACGCAAGCGCTTGCTATTAGGCAGAAGAAAAATTCCCTTTATACGCGCCCTATAGGCACGCGCGCAGGCGCAGACGACCCGAGCCTCCGCCAGTATGGTGGCGCCATCTAGTTAACGTGCCTGCAACCGCCGCGTGCGACGAGATGCGGTTCAGACGAGGAGCGCAATCAACGCTATCCCCATAGAGTTTCACACTATAACACCTAGAGGGTAAACTGGCGCCACCGTCCATGCGAGTTTCTTAAAGGGTGCCGTGCCCTCATGCGAATGACGGGATATGTGTCTGCGAGGCTTGTGTTGGCTGGTGTTGAACGAGGCTTCGTCTAAAACGTGGATATGGCTACAAAAATAATGCGCTCTCAAAGTAAAATCTACATAAATCGCTTTCATTCATCCATATTACATCTCTCAATAAATTTTACTCACCTACAGTGCAGAATCAAGTGAAGAAAAGCTAGAGCAGACGACAAGTTGTTCCAGAGCGAGCGATAATGTTGTCGTCTGCCCTCCAACTTGAGCGGCCAGATGATACTTTTTACGTTTCATATAATTGTGCATCCAATAGTATGTCCTCAAAATAAAGAAAACATGCTTTTTGTGTAATAATAAAGCTAAAGCATTTTTTACTTGCTGTTTTAGCAGAAAATGAATCATTGTGACAGAGGGAACGGTGCTAGCCAGGCGCGTCTTCAAGGCGTTCTGGCTCTCTAAGAACGATGCCAATTCGAAGTCACAATATACCGGCATTCCCATGGATACCACAGCGCAGCAGCGCCAGTTTTCCCTCTAGGTAATATAGTGAGAACCTCTATGGCTATCCCGATGTTAGATTTGCGCCACGTATTCTGGGTACCTCTTCGGTACACGTTAAGGCGTCTCCTCGCAAGGTACGAACCGCTGCTGAAGAAGCGAATCGTAGAGCTACGTGCGCGGCTACAACCAGACATCATCGGCAGAATGTTGTGCAGAGAGCATTTGAAGCCGCAGCTCGCCGTCGAAACCGACGCTGGGCGGACAGTTCAGATCGTTCTCTTCAAAATCGAGGCGAATACGCTTTGCCGCGAAGGCCTTGTTGTGCGTGGTGCCGAAATTGGAGCTACTCTTGCGCCGCTCAACCAGCTTACGCTGTGACTGTGCTGCGTGTGTCGCTCAGGCCTGTGACTTTTTTCACGGGCTCGGGCCGGGCTTGGGCCGGGCTCGGGCACGGCATGTGCTTTGTGACCTAGACCGGGCCGGGCTCGGGTTTTTTGACGCGGGCCCGGCCGGGCTCGGACTTTCTGGTGGTGTTCATGTAACGTGCATCGAGCTATCCTCGCGCGTCTCAACTCTGAAAAACATGTTTTTTCGGTCTCGGGCCGGGCTCGGGCCTAAGATAAGCGGGTGGCGGGTCGGGCCGCGCGGGTAACGTAAATTATTTCCGGGCCCGGGCCGGGCCAGGGTCTTGCCATAATACTTTTGGTCGAGCTCGGGCGGGAAGCCCAACATAAAAACGGGCCCGGGCTGGGCCCGGGCTTAAAAAATCGGCCCGTGCAGTGCTCTGATGGTATTACCGACGAGGGTGGCGATATGGGCTCGTTGGTCGGTCATCATGGAATGTGGTGTCTGGATAGCGCCGCAAAACACGGACACGAGAAGAAACGAATACGAACACCACCACTATGCCAAGCGCTTGTCATCGTCTTCTTTTCTTCTCGCGTCCGTGTTTTGCTGCGCTATCCAGATACCATACCATGACGGTATTATCGCCCTTGGACTATGTATGGAACATCACGGCGATGGTGACGCCGGCGGCAAATATGCGCCGGGAGTGTTCATATAATTGCTATTGCAATAAAAGAACGTGGGGCTCGTCACGTGAACGTGACGCGATCCCCCGGCTCTAATACTGGAGAAGACAGGGAACGATCGAACGGCGGTTGCGGGCGCTTCTCGAGGCAAAGGAGGAGAGTAGCTTTACCGACAGTGATGCTCGCCTCTATGCGGCATGGTAACAATGCTGTTCGGTTTGTTCTATCCTTTCCTATGTCAACCAATCTGAAAAAAAAAGTTATTTCGATAGAACGCTCCCTAGACAGCGCCTCACAACTTCCAATATACAGACAAAATGTGCACTGCGGCCTGGAGAGGGGTCCTTGAAGTGGTGTGAACTTCGTTTGTTTGTCTAAACTTGTATCAAAGTTAGCATGAGTATTTCAGTGAGACACTTTCGTTTTCGTTAGTGATGTGGTTCGTTTAGTGTGTGTTTTGTATGAGTGTTACGCACTGAGTATATAAACTTATTTTCCATCAGGCCAATGTTTAGTAGCGTGCTACGCGCGCCGCCAGGCAAACCAAGATTTATTAAACAGCGTCTCTATGATAGCATCGCGTGAGCTGTGGCTGCTTGTTATTACTATGGAGGTATGTTATTCGGGCACAGTAGCCGAGTTGTGCGATAAGTTATGGAAGCATGCTATATCTGGAAGAATTCGAATGATTGTGTGAGCTGCTCTTTATTTGCACTGTCCACTAATGAGTACAGTAATGAGTTCACTGTTACAGTGAACTTCCTCGGATCATTTCCGTTAGAAATTTCTGCCATCAGCAATAACGCATAGTTTAATTTATAACGAAAACAACCATCCCTATTAAAAAATAAAATGATGGGGTTTTACTTTCCAAACCCATGATATGATTAAAGGCATGCTGTATAGTGTGGAATCCGGATTAATGTTGACTACCTGGGGTTTTTTAACGTGAAACTAAATCTAAGTACACGGGTGTTTTTGCATTTTGCCCCCATCGAAAGAGGGCCGCCATGGCTAGGGTTTGATCCTGCAGCCTCGTGCTTAGCAGCGCAACATCAAAGCCGCTAAGCAACCACGGTATAGTTCTAGAACCCCGCTGAGCTGCCGCCTTAATAATCGGCCGCCGAAGACGAACTGTAACTTCCAACGAAGTTTCTCACCAGCCTAATAGCCGACTTGGAATGCTTGACTGGTGGCTTAGTTGAGTATTATTCGGAACTATTTGGTAGCGTTCTTTTAAGCTTTTCCGTAGAGATAAGCCTCCTTTTCTGTCTTGTGACTGTTGTTCACTTCATACGAAATTAGTATACGATGATTTCATGCCAACCAACCAAAATTTTCGTTCTTCGCAAACTAGGTTTCCTGACCAGATATCAAAATGGTCTGGGTTCTGTTCCACTGGTATTTTCCACTGGTATATATATGGCACCCGAGGCTCCTCGAGAGCCACGTAGAAATAAAAGTTGACTAGCACAGCTGACTATTTTTGGCACTGAAGCTTACGTTGCGCAAGGTAGACTACTTTGATGTTTGAAACTCCCCGTGAATCGCGGTCAGGGCTCCGTTGTGAGTTCGTCATTCGTTTCAGGTCCCTTCCGTTTCCATGCACTTGTAATACTTGGCATAGGCATCTAGCAGTGTCCGTTGGCTTTCAATGGTGGCTGAGTGTTGTAGCTCGGTTAGTTCTAACCGGAGTTAGGGAGAAAACTGGGCATTTATTAAATGCGTAAGCATTTCTATACCAGCCCAACGAGGAAACCCGTCGGCCGTCCATCCACCCATGCGTCTGTGTGTCTTTCATTCCGTTCCTTTCGCGCTGCTCTGCCTTTCTTCCTTCGCGAATTAATGTTCCTGCTGCCTCTTGGTTCAATGCGAACTAATCGGCGAAACACGGAGCGCACGAAGCTATCAGCCCTCGGCGTACTCTGTCCCCATCGCGGGTCATTTTCAAGATAGGGCCCGCGCGTCTCGCTTCAACGCGAAGCGCCAAGAACACAGCGCACACGAAGCTATCGGCACTCTGTGCCCCCACGCAGATCGCTTTCAATATAGGGCCCGCGAAGCCAAGCCATACGCAGCAGCCGCCGGAGTACGGTTGATCACGGCTCATAATGACAGTTCGTGGTTACCGGAATAGCGGGCGTATGGATAAGGCGCTAAAGAGCCCATACCGACACGCTATTTCTCAGAGTTAACTTACATACGTATGATCGTAAAACATGAACTGAATTTGGCGTCATCATGGCGTACGGCTTTTGCTTAGTCTCATGCTGCCGAGAGAGTGTTATGGCTAATCTTGAGGAATTTTCGAGATCGCTTCTCGTTTCGAACGCGCCTAAACCTAACGAGAGAAATCACGAGCGCCATCTGAAGTTTTATGGCCTCTGCGGAGGCTATGGTAGACAGCTTGTACGCCGTCAGATCGACGGACATGCAGTGCCTATCGTACGGACGCACACACACATGTCCCTGTGTACCGCAGGAATAGCGTCCCGCACGTAAACTACGTTATCACGCTATACTCGCAAGTTCGTTTGCGCGGTTTATACTAAACTAAAACTGTCGGTTCGCCGCGGATCGCTAAATCATAATGATCGGAGCGTCATCATGGCACCTGGAGCCGTCACCGCCAGAAGTTTGCCTGCGCCGCCGTCAGCAGCAGTTCGTGTCACCGCAGCGCTATCGTTTATACTAATCGGATCAAATTTCTAAGAATCATAATCACACCAGGCTACGTGTAGATGAGCAAGGGGCACAAAGCTTACGCATAGTTAGGCAACTCCCGGAGGAGTATCAGCGTGAAATTTTGTAGTACCTTCAAGGACTCTGTGTGGGCCATTGAGTAAGCGGGCAAACGAAACGTGAAGAAAAGATTCCACTTCGGTGATAAAAAATAATGACAATAAATGACAAGAACAAGATGCATATAAATAGGAGTTACTGTAAATTATAGATGTGTGTATATACAGAATTTTCGCAATAACAAATTCCGTAAGAGCAGAATGCAAGTAATACAGGAAAAGAGGAAAAAGAAAACCCGATACATATGATTAGCACAGGGCCGCATAACACGCATCTTCATGTCGGCTTCTTGTCAGAAAGACCCATTTTGGCAATAAAAAAAAAAGTGCAGCCTTACGCTAGTGAATTTCCTTAGTACTGAAAGTCACCAACAGGGAAAATACATGGTTGATCCCTCTTTCATAGGAATCGGTAGAACACGAAAATGAAACATGTCTTTACAGAACCTGTTGCATGTCTGTTTCGTGAACTCACTACTGCAGCGAAAGGCGCACGATTAGCAGTTCGCCAGCTGTCTCGCTGGTTTTCTTCGCGCGCGGCGTCCTACTGCCGAGTCGCTTCGGCGAAGGTACGAGCAATTTGGTGCGGCTACATAGTGGCTTGAGCAGCCAGTTGAGTTGCGACGCGCTCAGCTTATGGAATGCTAGTGGCAGAGTTCGCAGCGTGCGCCGCGAACGCCCGCAGGTGTTCTGCTTGACGCTGGCGTGTCTCTCGCCGGACCGAAGCGAGATTCGCGCGTCGAAATCGTTGGCTATCGGTGCTGCTTAGCGCTGTAGTTTTCTTAGTTGGGGCCAACGCCAGCAGTTGGCGTCACGTAATTACTGCTGATGCTTGTTGAAGCTGCACTCGGCAGGCGACGTGGCGTCAGAGGCTAATCGGACGTGAAAGTCAAACCATGGGCGAAAACTGTGTCGTCTTGTCAGCAGAAGGCCTACACCGCCTACACTAGGGTACACCGCGTTGGAGCCTCCGCTGTGCTGAGACTTACGACACGCTCACTGCCGGTGCTCGTTAGGCTGATGGTGCAATACTTGGCTTCACCGATCCTAGATGACAGCGCCATCCCTGTCAAGAGAGCACATTTTACGCGTTCGCGCCGACGTCACATCCATTACAGGAAGTTAATGGTGGAACCCGGCATAAAGCACTTCCGTATGAAAAATATGTATTCAAAAATATGAAAAGTGTTAGGGAAAAAATCATGATGTGTAATGGACGCTTTGGAATCGGGAGAGAGAGAGACAAAACTTTATTTTGACGGGGCACGGATATGCGTCGATCCCCCTGGTGGGTGGAGCCTTCATTCCAATGCCCCAGCGGCTGTGGCAGCACCTTCGGCTCTGGCGATTAGCTTTCGCTGATCCTCGAGTGCCGAGCTGGTCAGCACTATCTCCCACTGCTCGTGAGTTGCGTTTCGATTGGGGGAGATATTGCGGATATTTTGACATGCCCATGGGGTATGGTAGTGGGTAGCTCGCTCTGTACAGAAAGGATACAGGGGCTGATAAAGGGTGTGTTGCAACTTCACCTGTGTTTTCGAAGTGCGCGCACCTTTTATCGCCTCATCTGGCGATCCTTCAGAGTATCGTACTATCACTACAAACACGTGCTCCTTATCTTCCTCCCACTCGGCTACTTATAAATACCCTCTACACCTTTGAATAAACGTTCATTTTTGTTCTACTGACTACGCTGATGCTTTACTGGTCTGGCGTTACTGCGAGCATGCCATAGCTGTGCTACAGCGGCGACGAAGATGGACATAGCCCATGCAGTGAAAGTCGATATTGAACCGGAACCCACGCAGAACCGAGAAACCAAGGCCATCATGGCTCACCACCTTGCGGACTTCGAAGAAGGCAAAAATAGGTGGAAGCCGTACCTTATTAAAGTAAAAGCATTATACTTCGAAGCGAACGCGATTCAAGACTCGACTAAGAAAAGAGCATGGCTGGTTGCAGCGTTACATAAGCATACGATCCAAGTGCTGGCAGGGAAGGCGGCTCCGCGCAAGCCAAATGCGTGGATGTATAAAGAAGTCGTCGAAGTTTTGAGTGAGCACTACAGTCCAAAAAGACACGAAATCACCCAAATCTACAAGTCTTTCAGTCTATCAAGCGGAGGGCGAGCCGATTAATGAATTCCTGGGAGACATTCGCCGAATAGCTGACAATTGCAATTTTGGCAGTGCTTTGGATCGCATGCTACGAGATGGCATTGTGTTTGGTATACGGTTAGGTGCCTTGCAGAAGCAGCTACTGGCATAGCGGGAATTAACGCCAGGGGGATGAAACTTGGCGGTTTTTCTGTCCCGTGGCCGCCGCGATCCTGATGTTTGGGGGCTGTACTACCTACGAGCATAAATGAACGTTGTTGTTTCATTTTATATTTATTACCGGGTTACTTATTAACTCCGGAGTTTTTAATACGCAAGTGAACCTAAAGGTTGCAGTTCGAGATTGCAAAAATACGAGCGCCAAACGGAGTGGAAAACGGGAACTGCGCAGTGTCCTATCTCTCACGGCGAAAAAGGGCGCGTTTCTTGTCGCGCGCCCATGTATGCTACGGCCTACGGTGTCCCAAAGGCCGCTTTCACCACCGTAAAGTTTGTTTCAGCGAAACCCTTGCAAGCTTCAGCGAAACAGATACATGAATGGATTCGCGCCGTCAACACAAATCCTGCTGTGTTGAGTGCTGTATAAATTCTTCACGCCACACCGGCATAAAATTCTGTCGGATCCCGGCGGACGAAAGGTACGATCTGCATGCTGTTCGTTTTGTGTTTCTGCGCTTGCACGGCATATCAGGATGCGGTTGCAGCAGTAGCTGCAACCGCATCCTGATAGAGGACCGTGGCGGAGTTGAGGATCCGCTGCGAGGATGAGACCGCGACCGCGGCGAAGGCTCGGTTGTTGCGATAGGCAGCGGCGTCCACAAACGAGACATCGTCTGTTTTCATGTCTATGCGCCTGAGAAGGGCGGTCGCTCGCGTAAGGCGCCTGCCTCTGTTTAGGTCGGGATGCATATTTCTCGGAATGGGAGCGATCGTGATGAGGTCTCGGATCTCGCGTGGTACCGGCGTCAAATCTGGGGCATCCCTGGTTATCGAGGAGAAAAAGCTGAGCTCACGCAGAATGTGGAGGCCCGTATTGGTGGTCGTGAGTCGGATCATCTGCGTTCGCTCCTGAGCCTCGGCGATCTCTTCTAGCGCGTTGTGCACGCCGAGCTCGAGGAGTTTATAGGTTGAAGTGGTGATTGGTAGGCCGAAGGCTCGTTTCACAACCTTTCGAATAAGGGCGTTGAGTTTGTCACGCTCCGCACGTAGCCAATTGTGTATGGCACCGACATAGGTAAAGTGGCAGAGAACAAACGCATGTACAAGGCGCAGTAGGTTGTCTTCTTTCAGGCTGTGGTGCCGGTTGGCCACTCTACGTACGAGTCGTATGGCATTTTCAGTCTTTGTCGTGAGTTTCTGCAGCGTTAGGGTGTTGGTTCCGCGGGACTCGATGATCATACCCAGAACTCTGATGGAGTCTACCCTGGGAACTATGCGGAGTGTGATGTTGCGTTCGGCCGGAGGTTTCCACCCTCTGGGCTTGGCGCCACGGCGTTTGGGCAAGTATAGCAACAGCTCCGACTTGGTGGGGGAGCACTTGAGACCGGTGTGTTAGAGGAAGGACTCGCCAGTTTCGATGGCCTCCTGCAGGGTGGATTCGATGAAGCCATCCGACCCCGCGGAGCACTAGATGGTTATGTCGTCCGCATAGATGGTGTGATTTAGCCCGTCGATCTTTGAGAGTCACTCGGAGAGCCCGATCATCACTAGGCTGAAGAGCGTCGGCGAGAGGACGGAGCCCTGGGGGGTTCCCCGCTGTCCGAGCTCGACTTCTTCCGACACCAGGTCTCCTGCGCGGAGGACAGCCCTGCGCCGGGTGAGGAAGGAGCGGACAAAGTCGTAGAACCGACGCCCGAGCCCGAGGTCTGCGATCGCCTTCAGGATGGACGAGTGGGCGATCGTATCGAATGCATTTTCTAAATCGAGGCCAAGTATGGCACGGATATCCCGAGTGTTTCCTCCGTTGAGAATCTGATGTTTTAGGAGTAACATGGCATCTTGAGTAGATAGCCCAGGTCGGAAGCCGATCATGTGGTGCGGGAAGCAGTCGTGTTCCGCGAGATAGCGACCGACCCTGTTGAGGACGACGTGCTCCGCCACCCTGCCCACGCACGACGTGAGCGAGATGGGCCGGAGGTGATCTAAGTTAGGCGCTATTCCCGGTTTGGGAATAAGGATCGTGTGGGCGAGTTTCCAGGCGTTGGGTAGCTCGCCCTTCTTCCACGTTTCGTTGATAGTATCGGTGAGGTAAGTGACGGAGGGCTCATCCAAGTTGCGTAGGAGCTTGTTGGGGATGCCATCGGGGCCAGGGGGGGAGCGGCCATTGAGTTCGTGGAGAGCTCGGCGCACCTCTTCGACGGAAAAGTCGGCGTCTAAGTGGGTGTTGTCGGTACCGGTGTATTGGGGGTGAGGAATCGACGGGTCCGTCGGAAGCGGAAGATATTTCTGCACGAGGCTCTTGGCGATGTCTTCCGGTGGTGCGGTCCCTTTGGCCTGATGGAGTATCTTCGTGAGAGAATGGCGCTGATTGGTGCGGGTGTTGGTGTCGTCGAGCAGGTGTTTGAGGAGGTTCCATGTTTTGCCATTACGGACCTGCCCGTCAATCGAGTTACTGAATTCGTCCCACTGCTGTTTGGAAAGGGTGCTGCAGTGATCCGCTATGCTCCTGTTCAGCTCGGATATGCGTTTGCGTAACCTCCGATTGAGGCGCTGGCCCTTCCACCGGACCAGTAGTGATTGTTTGGCCTCGAGCAGGTGGGCGAGGCGACTGTCCATCCTCTCGGTGGGCAGTTCTGTACAGATGATTTTGGTGGCCTTGCCGACGTCGACCTTAAGCTGCTCCGTCCACGTCTCTAGACTAGGCGCGGCGTAGGGATGGGGTCGTTCTGCGCGAGTCTTGCGGAAGAGGTCCCAGTCCACCCACGTGTACGCCTTGGTCTTCCTGCTGACTGTGTGGAAGTGTACGGACAATAAAAAATGGTCGCTACCTAGATCTACCGCGAGGGTAGACCAGCGGGCGTCGGCGATATTCTTGACGAAGCAGAGATCCGGGGTGGTGGCTCTTTGCGTGGACGTGCCGGTGCGGGTCGGGCAAGCCTTGTCCGTAATGAGGGTAAGATTCATGTCGTTCGCGTTCTGCCAGAGCTCGTTCCCCTGGAGGGTGTCGTACTCGTAGCCCCAGGTGCGATGCGCAGCGTTAAAGTCGCCCGCGATCACTATCGGGTTGGAGCCGGCGAGGCGAATGGCTTTCTGGAACTGGCGTTTGAACCGTTGCTTGTGGTGGCTTGGGCTACTGTATACATTGAGCATGTACACACTTTGTCGGGATGCGTTGCCGGGGAGAAGCTCCACCATGACATGTTCGATTTGGGGCATATCGAGGTCGTGCACAAGGCAGGTGATCTTATTAACGACCAGCGTGGCGGTACCGCGTCCTCCCGAAGGGCTGGGTAACCACTGGTATGCGGAGAACGTGGTGGTTGGTACATGCAACCTTCTCGATTCGGATTCCGTTGTTCCCGCTATTTTACCGGCTACGCAACTTTTTACAGCAAGGCGAAAATGACCTCAAAACTGGAGAGACTACCCAATATGGCGCTATCGCCGTTATCAGCGATTGCGCGCATGGCGAGTGATAGCGGCTAACTTGGTGCCGCTGTTACAACAATTGTGCGATAGCTCTGACAATGCGAGCAACAGAACTGGGCGTTTAGAAATATATATAATCTATAACAATGTAGTTCAAAGTGGCTTTTAAAATTAAGAATAAGTCCCCCACTACGGCGTGCCTCATAATCAGATCGTGGTTTTGGCACGTAAAACCCCATAATTTAATTTACTTAAAATTAAGAATAAAAAGTAACTTTAATTATTATAGCTTTATTATTACACAATTACTTTGGTTTTCAATGGGCCAAATAAGCGTAAATGACAAGAATACGGTTACGGGCTAGGTCATCACGAGCACCACGATGTTAACCTGTTCTAGGTACATTGCATTAGCATTTTAAAAATCTTGGTTTAGGATAGTTGGGACAACCATATATTTAGTGAGTGACACGTAGCGTTCTCTTTTCGAGTGTTTACACCTTTTTATGACTGGTACAGAGACAGAATACGTGAAGAGACCAATTAATAGTGAGAAACACCCTGAGTGATTGCAATTGTAATTATTTAATGTGACGCCTAATACCAGTTTTATGTATGTCACGCTAAAATCTGTGCTACGTTACACTCTTTTCACAGGCTCTCCTCGGCTCGCGAATACCACTACAATGCCCGATCGCATGCCGATGATGAAGTTCAACAGGCTGAGCCCTCATGTACGGTTATTTTACTTGCTAAGCTCTTTAAAACAATTCCACATAAATTTGTGCCCTGCAGCTAGCGTTTTAATGCCACGTACCATTTAACAGATCTTAAAGTGCACTCGGGTGTCAGCTGGGCGAGCTCGTTCATTGCTAGGTGACGAGAACCAGAGCGATGTATACCGAAAGGCAGGACAATACGAGCGCTTGTCTGATCCCTTTCTTGCTTGTTTGTTGCCGCCTAAGAGGGATTAGTGTTATTGAACGAAAAGACTATGAATTCGTTATTTTTTCTTAAACATTCCATTTTTAACGTATAACCAATAATGTTGGTTAACAAGGAGTACGCTAACGATTAGTAACAATTAGTTGGCGCTTCATGTTTTCCACGATGAAGATTTCTCTATTACATATGCCTTAAGTGTTTATATATGCCATTATTAAGCTTAATGCCCAGCAATGTGCTTATCAGAGCCCTGTTCCCAATGTTCAAGTTTAAATAAGTCAAGGATCGAGAACTAAATATGAACAAGTGAATACTTATGGAAGCAATCACTTCAATTCTAAAAGCGGCTAGAACTTTTACTACGTTTAAAAATCATGGTCAGATTTCACAATACAGTATAATTGAGCTTTTGTTTCTAAATCTTTCAGGTTCCATTCCAGCGGGTCGACAACGCAAGACTTCTTGGTGCTCGCCCCGGACAGCCAGAAAAATCAACAACCTGGAGAAGATAAATTGAAGGCTTCGGAAGGCACTGTAAAGAATTGGCAAGAGAAAGGTTAAAAAAGCCTTCCAAGTCAGACGCGTTGAATGCTATCAGGCCCTACGTCCGCCAGACATTCTTTAGATTGCTTGAGACGCAAGTTAAAATTAATGGTGTGAAACGTAGAGGAAGGAGGTGGTCGCCCGAGCACCGCCAGTTTGCTTTAAACTTCTACTTTCATGGTCCGAAAGCGTACAGACATCTGTCAAGACTGCTTGACATGCCAACTGCAAGGTCGCTAAAGCAGTGGTTGTCAAATATTCCAATGACTCCCGGAGTTATTCGAACCGTTATTGAAGCCCTCGAAGAAGCTACCCGAAATTGGCATTTAACAGATCGTGCGTGCACATTAATATTTGACGAAATGTCGTTGAACGAACATCTGCAGTACGATACAAAGCATGACATTGTGATGGGATTCTCGGATAACGGCACGCAATGAACACCAGCCGTGGCAAATTCAGCGCTCCTGATACTTGTGGTAGTCATTTCAAAAACGTGGATTCAGCCTGTTGCTTACACATTATTAAGGTCCAAAACGCCCGCATATACTCTTCATCACCTAATCATAACATTAATCAAGTAGCTCCAGGAAGCCCGGTTGTTTGTGAAGGCGCTCATCTGTAACCAGGGGGGGGGGGAGCAACATCACTTTGGCAAATAAGCTAGGTGTGACGCCTGAAGAGCCGTTTTTTGTGCTTGAAGGCCGTGAGATTTATTTCTTATATGACACACCACACTTACTTAAATGGACAAGGAATAACCTCCGTGCACATCACAAGCTCCATATCAGGCAAGAAATTCTTGATTGGTCTTCAATTACGCAACTATACGAAAGTTCGCATCCTCTCAAACTCAAATTGGCGAAGGAAATAACAGTCAACCACATTTACCGGAAGCCTTTCAATAACATGAAAGTTAAATATGCCAGCCAGGTGATGAGCGAATTGGTCTCTGTGGCCATTGACGTATTCATTGCTCTTGGCGTGTTGCCCACATCCGCAACCAACAGCTGATTTTCTCGAGAAGATGGTTAAGTTATTCGACTGTCTCAATAGCTCTTCTATAAAAAAAAACCGGTGACAAGTTACCTTATGCAATTTTGGAAGGATCCGAACACCTAGCCTTTTTGTGGGAGTACCTGTCGTGGGTTGAAAGCTGGAAATTTGACGGGCCTGGGCAACCACACACAGTTGTGGCATGGAAGGTTACCTTAAAGGCTATCGTTGTCCTCTGGGACGACCTCTTTCAAAATTTTTATTTCCGTGTTCTGTTTACTCACTGGCTACAGCAGGACCACCTGGAGAACCTTTTCGGACGGCTTAGGTTAAAGAAAGCATGGCTGCAATGACAACCCAAATGTGCTTTAGTTCACATCAGGTCTGAAACATATTTTGTTGGTAAACTGGTTCCCGCCTTTTTTGTCAGAAGGAAACTGTGAACAGGATCGCAGCACTGTGTTGGCACAAATGTCAGAGCCGCCTCATTCGCTTGCTACTACTTGTGATGCAACATCAGCAGTCGATATGCTTTCTCATGAGGAACAGCCAGCTAGTCATGATATAGTAGAGGATAACGTTCGCTACTATGTTGGAGGATATCTTGTGCGGCAATTTTTGTTGCACATGCCTCCACATTGTGTGTGCAGCGCCTTTTGAAAAATGCCGACCGCCAGCTTTGTGTATCACAGCAGTATTGTCATGTTTAAGGCAAGCAACATCTCCTCAGATATATTTGGCAATGTAACGCTGCCTTCTGACGATTGCTTTCAGGATATTAAGGCCATGGAAGCTTGTTTTTCGGAATATATCGGTGTTGTGGTGCACCTGCCTAATCTGAATGAAGTTTTTCCAGGCATTTTGTACAGTTATATGGGAAGGCAAGAATTCTGCTCTGAAGAGTGCTAGCAAGCCTTTGTGCACCTCTTTGCAAGGATTCGCCTGTTGTGGCATGTTCACTTTGTGAACATCTCCTTGGCTAAACAACGCACCAGAAAATCTGCTGCAGCACAAAAAATGCGGAAATTTTTGTACCTTTTAGTATTCCGTTTGCATAATTTGAAGTCACCATTTTCTGCCTCTGAAGCGGGCATGTGTGTGTACAATTTATTTGCTTGTATTTTTTTTTTCATTGAACAATATAGGTATGTTACGCTGAAGAATGCATAAACCCTTCGTGTTATTTTATCGGAACAACCTATAGTGGCTTCAATATTTTGTAAATTTTTGCTTAAGCTTTTATAAAAAAAACTGTTGCTGAATAGAAAATGTAACAATATCTAACTCCGGTCCTTTATAGTTTTTGTATCCATTTTCTCTTGCATCCTAAGTGTGCAGTGTGCCGTATTATCTTGTCCCACTCATGGTATTATTTTATATCGGGGTACGTGCTGTGAACTTGTGTATAGTTATTACTGTTTTTCGTTTGTCTTCGTTTAGACTGTATATTCACTGGCTTGATACCTAGTTATTAGCATGCGGGCATGTGCGGTGCACTTTTGTATGCGACTCAAAATACTCAAGTTGTGTTTTTACTGTATGAATGGTACGTATAGGCAATAAAACATTCAAACAAACTCTGCTCTTTATTCTTGTCTAATTTATGTGTACACGTAAATAAAAACAAAGTCTTACTTAGAATAAGTTGTGCAAAAATAGGTGGATGGGCAAACCATCATCAATCAGAACGCAACGATTGCCGTTTTAATCATGTGGCGGGTTGCGCAACAGGAAGAAGGTCGCGTGCTCGCCATCTGAATACCATCCATTCGCTCAATTTGGCTTGCTGGTGCATCCCGATTGAATTTGGCGCTAAATCGCCCCCTCCCCCACCACTCGGCTCCTCAGTCTTCATCAAAATGGCATCCCCCAGTGCGTGTCTGCAATGCGACGCCATGTTTTCGTACCGCCCCCAAACACTAGGCGTTCGTCCGGCGCAGCGAGTGAATATCGCGTTCCATGGATGGTATAGGAAGTTTCACTCCCCTGTTAAAGCTACAAGACGCTGAAGCGATGGCCCTTGCAGCTGAGGCTGCGGATAGTAATGTAAAACGCATGATCGGACCCGCAACGACACCCGAGTACAGGCGTATCAGAAAGAAATTCTGCTCGATGACAGGAGGGCTACCGCACGTGAAGAATGCGCAAGGTGCGGTAGTAAAAATCATAATGACGCATATTGCCCCTGGTCTAACGCTCGCTGTTACCGCTGTGGACGACGTGGTCAATTTGCAAGGATATGCCGTAACCGCGGGGCTCGAGAACCAGGCACGGTGGGGACGGCACAAACTAACACCCTCTTGGGGACGAAATTCTCAGCAGACGAGCAACACGAAACCGCCCACAATTGGACTTTGGTATCACAACGAGAAAGCTGTCTGGAACCACTGATTCGCCGAACATTTGCTTGGTGCGGTGTGCAGCTGAGCACGAGGTCGATACCGAGTCGCCCGTTTTTGTCATCCCGCGTCAACTACACAATAAGGTCCATCAGTGTAGACATTTAGGCTTTTTGGTGTAACATGTTTGCAGATTTTCTTCTTGTAGCGCAAAAAAAAAAAAAAACCCACGGACGTAGAACATGAACGGAGCCACACGCAGGCGCTAACATCCAACAACGATTTATTTCGGGGACGGACGCCACTTTTATATCCTCACTTTATTCGCTCGCTTCACAAGCACGTCTCTACTGACACGGTACATGATAGTAAAATATTTTAATATACTTCCAGGCTAAGGCAAGACAACAAACCATATTGTAAAACGAAATAATGACACTTGGAGAGTAGGCAGAGAAAACTATTATGCTTAACGTACGCGCAGGAATTCCAACTCCTTCTTGGAAGTGACAGAGACGATTTGCTAACACAAGTATCGCCAAACTCTTCAATATGAGCACTTTCAATGATTAGACAAGTTTGCTCGCATTTGCTTCTCCCGATAATGACTGTATCTTCGAAGCGGGGCTCGCCGCATCCGCACTTGTGACAATAACTTGCGAGGAAGGCATCCGCCGCAGGCTTGTTAACTTTATTGGCATGTTCTCTAAGCCTATCATTGATGCATATGCCGGTTTGTCCGATGTAACTCCTTCCACATTGCAAAGTATTCTGTAAATAACACAGTTCCTGCAGTTAACGTACCCTTTTCTGTGCTGCTTTCCGGACGCGGCCTTTATTGTACCACATGGTTTGTTTTTGCACAAAGGCTGATAAGCTTATTTGGTGCTGAGAACACTATGTTACGGGATGCGTATACAATGAAGTGGCGCTAGACGATAACGCGAAGAAAGTTTGCGCTCATTAATGTGCAAAAAGGGCTATTTTGCTACAAACGACTTCTTTTAGGGATAGCCTCTGCACCCGCTGTATTCCAAAGAAAAATAGATGAGGTATTGGCTGGCCCAGGGGGGTGAATCTTCCTATAGGGGGGTTCTCCTATAGCAGACGCTCAGTCGACGCTAGCGCCAAGGCGCACTTCAGTTAGGCCCTAGTGGATGGATGACGGTACTACGTTAGCGAAAGAAAGAAAAAAAAAGAAAACCGGTGCGATTTTTTTACCCTCCCCCTTTCGCTATAGCACTTTTCTTCTTCCTTTTTTATGATAACGTTGTTCCGCTCGTCTCTCCTTTCCCTCTTGACTTCCCTATCCCTCTCCCATGCCTCGCCTCACCCTCCCCTCATGCCTTGCGCAATGCTCTTTCCTTTTTCTTTCTTTAGCTATCCGCGGTGCGCTCTTTTTTAGGGGCGAAGCTCCTTAGGGTGTGGGTCTGTCCCTCCTCTGTAGTAGTAGCAGTAGTAGTAGTAGTAGGTAGCCACGTCTACTTTTATGAGAAAAAAAAATTCCGAAAATTGCGTCCGTAGCGGAATCGAACCAGGGACCCCTCGCTTCTGAACGCGTGGCGCTAACCACTACGCCACGAAGCACACATGGACAGACGCACCACGATGGCAATAAATACCCAACATTAACGACAGACTGCGCGTTTCTAACGCGTTTGTGCTAGCGCGTTACGGCCCGTGTAAGAAGCTGGTGTAAGACGCTGTGGCCTCTCCGCCTTACCCCCGTATTCATAAACGCTGATGGCGTCGGCAAACGCGGTGCACGTTCCGGCATGTGTAAATGGCTGCGTAAGACGCTGTGGCCTCTTCCCCTTAGAGTACTGCACGTTTCTAACGCGTTTGTGCTAGCGTCCCCTTAAGCGGGAGATGGTGCAATTATAATGAACGGCGCTGTTATAAAATAGGAATGACGTCACATATGGCGCGTGTCATTGATGGAAGTCAATCGTTCGATTTAGTGCGGCGAGACTGGGCGAATTACACGGAAGATTCACGGTTTACCGATGATTCCCTCCGGAGCTTCGCCCACTCATCATCATTCACCCCGTGGATATGCGGTGTTTTTTTTGTCACGGGCATTATCAGACGCACCGCTGGACCAAAGCGCGCGCTCCGCGCTCCTGTCCTATCCGGCCGCGCCATTCGTGCTGCGTGCTTGTGCGCAGTGTATTCTTTTTGCGTTTTCATGCACGCAGTCGCGTTGATTATTACAATCAAGCAAGCATGTGCCCAAATTGTATTTAAAAAAATAGTTGCAGTGGCTTAGCTCGGCTATGCCAGGATATACGTAGCGTTAGCAAAGGTTCAGCTGATTATTCTTAGCTTTCCTGGTTGTCTAAATTGTCAAGGCTTAGCTTGATTGTCATGCTTACTGCTGCTCCAATGACACACACGCGGTATACGTATTATGTGGCACATGTATTCATTCCTCCTACGCTCAACCGCTAATTGCCAGGCAACTACTTCGGGATCCGATGAGTCAAGCTTCTCCGTTCTTCTGCGCTGTTGAGCAGCATTTGCGCTCTCCTTCTCCATGGCTATACTACAGTGGCAAACGCCAGTCAGAAGCGCAGCGGCTCCAGCGCAGTGTCAGACGGCGACTGCACAGCGAGCGCGCGCCGGCGCCTGTGCGTCTACCACGGCTACGACGTCACTCCTCTGGAATGCGCAGACCGGCGGCGGTGAGTCGCGCGCGGCGGCGGCGGAGTGCGCGAGAGGTGCCGGCTTCGGTGGCTCCGGTGCGCAAGCCGTGTGACATCACTGATCCTTGCGCATGCGCAGCACGGCTCTTGATGTGCCGCGCGAAACGGGCTTGGCTAGGCCAGTGTAGCTAACGCTACAAAATACAACGTTACGGCGTGCGCGCTAAGCGAACGCCGTGTCGTCTGCTTGTCGTCTGCTTTGAGCGGGAGACACGGGCGCCGCCGAAGAGAACGCGCCCGAGCGGCACCACCGATCCGCCGGGCTGCTGCTCCGGTGCGCAAGCCGTGTGACATCACTGATCCTTCCGCATGCGCAGCACGGCTCTTGATTTGCCGCGCGAAACGGGCTTGGCTAGGCCAGTGTAGCTAACGCTACAAAAATAATTGCACTTACAACAGAACTATTCTTTGAACTCACTTTATTGTCTTCATCTGCGAAAACCAGAATTGGAGCAGACAGTGCAACACACTATAGAATGGAACCAAACGCGGATGGTGTTTCATGTACGCACATGTAAAAAAAAACATTTATTGTAGTTGCTCTAATGGCCAATGCGCAGAATAACTTCTCACGGTCTGCTTCTCGCTCGTCATAAATTCCACCTCCGTGAAGTGCGCCGAGCATATTCTGAGGTTGTTGACCTTGTCTCTGGGCAAACCCATCAGGTCCATCCTTCCAGCGTAGGTTAAAAACACTTCCATCCTGAAGAACAGTGAGAGAGAGAGAGAAATAAACTTTTATTTTCCGAAACGGTAATCCGAGTCAGGACCCGGTTCACCCTAGGTGGGAGGATTCCTTATTCCAGGAACCCTCTGGCTTGGGCTGCCTCCTTGGCCCGGGCGACAAGACTGCGTTGATCGTCCAGGTCGTCAGAGGAAAGCTTCGCCTCCCGCGTTTCAGTGGTGGTAGAGAAGTGCGCTGAGTTGGGTTGCTCCTCGTGTCTTGTGTCGTCTTGTTGAGCTTGTGAGCTGGGGTCTGGGGATCTGTTACGCAGTGGGCAATCCTGGACCATATGTTGCAGGGTGTCTGGGACGTCACAGTGGGTGCATGTGTATGAGTACTCTGTAGGATATAGTCTGTGCATGATTATTCCGTGTACATAGGTGTTTGTCTGTAGGCGGCGGAGGATGACTTGTTCCTCTTTGCTCAGCTTCTTGTGTGGTGATGGATACGTTCTTCTGCTGAGTCGGTGGTGTTGCAGAATCTCCGAGAACTTTAGAGCGATGTCATCAACGTTGGTGGCCGGCCTAGTGTGGAATGGCAGGAAAGCCCGGCTGGTATGCTCGCGGGCAGCGGCGTGTGCCGCCTCATTTCCTGTCATGCCCTGATGGCCTGGAATCCAGTTGATGTGGGTGTCGGGGAGCGGGGCGCGTGCGATGTGATTTTGAAGTATCTTGAGTGCGGTTGCTGATATGCGTCCTTTTTGATAGTTGCGAGCTGCTGCTTGGGAATCAGTGAGGATTACGGCTACTTCAGGGCAAGTTGTTATCGCCAGAGCAATTGCCGTTTCCTCTGCAGTCTCGGCGGCTCTTGCCCGGATGGTGACAGCGGCGAGTTCATTGCCTAGGGGATCCGTGACACTTATGGCAAAGGCGTTTTCGTTGAATATACCGGGCAGCATCGGTGTACCTCGTATCAGGGTTTGTCGTGTATTTCTTGCTGAGTGCGCGGATTCTGCTTTGCCGACGCTCCTTATGGTAAGTCGGATGCATATTGCGCGGAATGCGCGCAACGCTGATACACTCACGGAGTGCGGGTGGGATTCTTGCTTTCCGGTCTGTTTCGGCAATGTAACTTTCACTGTAGTTGAGGTAGCACAAAACTTCACGTCCGGTGGGTGTGAGCTTGAGCCGCTCTAGTTGGCTGATTTTATGAGCCTCGGAGAGCTCTTCCCGCGTATTGTGGACACCGAGCTTGAGGAGTTTCTCCATTGATGCCGTGGGTGGAAGGCTCAAGGCTACTTTGATTGCCTTTCGAATGATGACATTCAGTTTCTTGATTTCAGCCGGTTTGAGTGTCAGGTAGGGGGTGCCGTAGGTGATACGGCTAGTTAGAAGAGCTTGAATTATCCTTAGCGTGTCTTCCTCCTTAAGTCCGCTTCTGTGATTGGTTATCCTCTTGACAAGGTGCGTAACTTGTGACAGTGTACGTTGGAGACGCGGAAGAGTGGCCGCTCCTGATCCGTCTTTGTGGATGTGAAGACCGAGTACGTGAAGGGAGTCGACTGTAGGGATTTGGGTTCCGTTGAGGAAGACGCTAGGATCGGGTTCGATATAGTTGGGCGGTCGTCCTCGCGTCCGTGCTCTGAGCACGAGAAGCTCCGACTTTTCAGCTGCGCATTGGAGACCGCAGTCTCGGAGGTAGCTTTCGATGGCGTCGATGGCTTCTTGTAGACTGCGTTCTTGTTGTCCAGTAGTAGGTGCTTTGGTCCAGAGTGTGATGTCGTCGGCGTAAAGGGCATGACATAGGTTTGGGATGGCATTGAGTTGTTTTGGCAGCTTGATCATTGCGATGTTGAAAAGGAGTGGTGAAATAACTGATCCTTGTGGAGTTCCTTTGTTGGGTAGCCGAAATTTATCGCTGCGGAGATTGCAGACGCCTACTGTTGCTGTTCAGTGTGTCAAAAAGCTGCTGATATAGTTATAGATCCGGGCTCCACAGCCTGTATCTTCGAGGTTGCGGAGGATGGCTTCGTGGCTTACGTTGTCAAATGCGCCCTTTACGTCGACTGCCAGTATTGATGATTTGCGTCTGCGATCAAGGTAGTCGAGCAGGTCTTCCTTGAGGAGCAGGAGTACATCCTGCGTGGACAAATGCTGTCGAAATCCGAACATGGTGTGGCGGCAAGTATCCGTTGTCCTCGAGGTATGGCGTTACCGGTCGTGCACCATGTGCTCGAGGAGTTTGCCCACACAGGACGTGAGGGAGATGGGACGGAGGTTTTCGATGCGAAGGTTTGTTGGGTTTGGGATCATG